>NC_142698.1:26955936-27010944 GCF_029339155.1 Prunus mume
CTCTATCCTCCAGTTGGCTGCTTTAAGCCTTTGTACCCATTTGAATGTTTGTGGCTTTAAAGTTTGGTTTTGTTATTTGTTTTATTTAAGTTAATTGATGAATTGGGTTTTATTCAAAGATGGGTTTTAGATTTGGTTTTGTTGTAGAAATTGCATGTGGGTTTTAGGTGTTCTGTTGATGAGTATTATTGTTTGCTGGTCGAATACAATCTTGTATCTGCTACTGGAAGATCTGATCTGATTTGTGCTTCTTGACATTTGTTTATGGTGTTTCTTTTCAAATGTTTGTGTTATATATTATTAGGCTTCATTATCTGGTTTGTGGATTTTATCAGTTCCATGTGACTCGTTCCCTTGAAGCAAAATTAGTAGGTGTTGCTTTTCATAATTGTTACTTTGGTTTTGAATTTGTGATTTTTTGAGCAGTTAATGGAGTCGAACCAAACCAAACCCGGCCTACTGTGCAACCCTGAAGCCTCTCAGAGAACCCTGTATTCTATTCTCACACTTCTGGCTTTTCTCATTTTTAATGTTAAATGTATGATGCGTATTTTTGGTATGTGTAGACCTAAAGATTGAATGGAATGATACATAGACAAGTAAATCCCTTAGTAATTTTAAAGGACTCCTTTACTTTAATGTAAGAGGATTCACCATTCGAAGGGAAGTAGACTACTCAAGAATTTCACATTTCGTTTATTTTATGTCAAAATTGAATAAAGAATTCAGAAAATCTAATACTAATAAAATAAAAAGAAGAAGGAATCATGAAATGTTGCTTGATCTTCTTTGGGAACTCAAGTAAGGAGTAGTTGGGGTTTTATAGAATTTTAAAGTGGGAACCCCTCTCTTTATCTTTATTTGGTGTAACTACTTGAGCCGGATGAGAGGAAACTTTCACGTCCGGTTTTGGAAGGGAGAGATCCTATAGGATCCTATCCAAAATTTTCTTTTGCTAGGCCCATGGCTAAAAAACCTACTTTCTTACGACTACGAGGTTCATTCGAATATGAAATCCAATCATGGGGTTTTGGGGATTTTGCTTTTTATATGACATTTCAATCCTTTAATTCTTTTTTTTTTAAAATATATTTTTTGCAGGTACCCATATGTAACATCTGTGGTGGCTCTGAAGTACAAAGATGGAATTTTGATGGCTGCTGATATGGGAGATTAGCTGCCAATCCAATTTAGATTGTGTTTCAAATTTTAATTATATTTTGACATAAAGGTTAAAGTCCATCACTTTATGAACAATGCTCATCATCTCTCTTCTTTTGGAGTTTCAATACTGTTTATGTTGCCAAATTTAGACACCCATGTATGTTCCTTTTCATGTTTTTGTTTAGGTTTGTAACAGTATGAAATGATGCATTTACTAATAGGTTCTTATGGGTCTACCCTGCGATGCAAGAGTGTGGAACGAATGAAGCCTATTGGAAAGCATTCTCTTCTTGGTGCAAGCAAGTGGAGAAATAAGTGACTTTCAAGAGCTATTACGTTATCTTGATGAGCTCATGTAAGCATTGTTCTCAAGAAAAATTATGTACAAGATACCTTCTCTAATGCTTTCATTGTGATTTTTGCTATGCTTCTTGGTATCATTTGCAACTGGAGTTAAAAAGATTATTCATTTTGAGTTTTATGGTTGTAGCCTGTATGACAACATGTGGGATGATGGCAACTCTTTGGGACCTAAAGAGGTCCACAACTATTTGACCTGTGTGATGTACAATAGGCGGAACAAGTTCAATCCACTGTGGAACTCTCTTATCCTTTGGTGGAGTGAAAAAAGCACAGAAGTACCTTGGCATGGTAGGCCTCATATAATCCTTCCCTTAACGCGTTGTAGCATGCTGTGTGCAATTAGGAAAGCTGATTATTTATTTATTTATTTATTCAAGAATAAAGTTTCTGAATGAGCTGACTTAGTTACTTGTCATATTCTTTTATCCCTATCCAGGTTACATGATCCCTATCCAGGTTACATGATAGGTGTAAATTTTGAGGACAATCATGTAGCTATAGGATTTGGAAATCACCTTGCACGGCCTATTCTTCATGATGAATGGCATGAGAACTTGACTTTTGAAGAGGGCGTAAAGCTACTGGAGAAATGCATGCGTGTCCTTCTCTATCGAGATTGGTCTGCTGTCAACAAGCTTCAGGTATAGTACTTATTTAATGTTATTTACTCTATCTTTTGTCATCCTATAATATAATAATAACAGTGGTATAAGCTATCCATTCCATAATATTAAGGCCTTCTTATCTATCTTTTAATTTTTTTATGACCTGCCGTATAATTCACCTATCAAATATGAAACCTGGTAAACCTTTTTAAGTGTTTTGTTTTTCTACCCAACAAATTTTCTAACATCTGTTCTGAATATATTTTATGCAAATTAGAAATCACATTGTACAATGAGTTGCTTGGTAGAATTTACTCATCGTTTCTATTTGTCATTCTTATAAAAGGAAGGATTTAGGTGATGATGGGTCATTTAAGAGGGAAATTGTTTTTGATCTTTGGGTGTGCTTAATGCTAGATATTGTGTGGTTATGAACATCACATGATTTTAAACACCACCTTCGTCTCTGAAGAGGTGCTGAAGGTTTGTGGCATATGTTTGTGGATTTAGTTTGGTGTGAAACAATTTCCTTTGTTTTGCCTCTTCTGCTAGTAAAGTGAAAACACTTATTTATAAAAGTTCCATCAGTAAAGTGATGTTGCATATTTGCACACATCAGATAACTGCAATGAGATATTACTATTTTTTTAAAAGTGAAACTGATAGTTTGGAATTGGCATAGTAGTTGCAAGGCCAAAAAGGAAAATCCAACAATCGGAGTTTAAGGATAATTTTGTGCATTGTTCCGATTATTCATATGTAGGAAGGTCGGGTTCGCGTCGTCGCACGATTTCGAAGTCGCTTGAGTTTCGATCCGTTGGGATTGGGTGCTGTCGACAGGCTGCATTGCCTCGTCAGGAGGAGTTACGAGTAGGTGTAAGTTGGATTGGAAAATCCGATTCTGATCCTATTTCCAAAAATCCACCGATAAATCCGATATCTGAAAATGCCGAATCCGATATTTCTGATAAATGCCGAAAATTCCAGAATTCCAATCCAAAAAAATTCCGAAGTTTACCGAACCCATTCCGATCCGATTTTTCCAAAGTTTTCCAGAAAATTCCAAATTTCTTATTATAATTGCATTATTTTTAGTGTATAGGTCTTATATATGTTTCATTTCGTAGGTCACATACAAATATTCATTTATACTAAAATAGGCTTTGCCAAAAAAATATATTAAACATAATAGTTTATAACTTTTAAGAGTATATATTTTTGGCAAATGTGCTTATTTGAATATAACAAAAATGCATATGTGTGCTTATTATTTCAAAACGTACTACATATGTGGTAAATGTAGGGTATACTATTCCATTTTGTATTTTATGTATGTATGTATTTTAAAATTTTAAACTATCTTCATTTAAAACTTTTAGTTACATGAAACACCAGATATAATATAAATATATTCATTGGAGCTTGACAATTATAGTATTCCAGTTGTATAGAGCAAGACTAACATATTAAGATATCGAATGAACGAATAGTATTAGTTCCCTTTGTAAACTTTTAATCCATTATGTTATTTTTAAAATTTCCATCATGTACACAACTCAACCTCCCATTCATATTTCCACCACTTTAGATACGTGTTATATGTACACCCTCTTATAAGGCTTCATTTGGATGAAGAGATTCTAAATCCATGTATGCCAAAATTTGCACAATAATGAAAATAAAATAAAATAAAAGAATTCAAAAGTCCAACTTAAGCTTCCTTGCACACATTCTCTCTTTTATACATATGATATATTAAAATTAAAAACCTTTTTTTTATCAGAAAAAAAAAAAATTAAAGAGCTAAATAAATAAAATTAAAAGTAAAAAAAACAAAACACTCCATCTCCCACTTATCTATCCCTCTTTCTTTTCTTTATTTAATTTCTAAATTTCCCACTTACCCTCATTTCATTTGTTTATTTTCCCCCTCTCTCCTTCAATACTCACGTTCTTGTTCCTAAGTAACACATCTTTAATTTGTTTTTTTTTTTCCATTTGTAGTCGCCACACCCTTTTGTTTTTTTTTTCTTGCTTGGGTTCGATTGGTTGGTCGAGTGATTGGGTTTAATTGTGTTCTGTTTGACAGTGATGCTTGTGCTCTGTCTTTGGCGATGTTGAATTCATATGGTGTGAAAGTGCTGACTTATTAGGTGGAGGGATGGTGGATGGAGGCTGTGGTGGGTTTGACTGTGGTGGAGGCTATGGCGTTGGCATCAGAGTGGGTATCACAGAAGAAGGCAAAAAGAGAAAGGAAGAAGCAGTGGGGTGTTCGATTTTTGGGTCTGGGATTAGAGAAAGAAAGAGAAAGTATGATTATGTTCTGAAGAAAACTTCTGAATGGGAAAGTTCCGAATTTTTCCGGGATTTTTCGGAATCGGAATTGGAAGTGTTTATTGAATTCCGAAGGGTTTTGGACGGAAAAAGATCCAACAGCCTATGATCCAACAGCCCTAAACAGCACTTGCTCCTCTACATCACTCTTCAGACTCAAGTCGGCTGTGAGAGATATCCCTCTCTGTATTCTTGAAGTTCGTATCTCTATCCTCCTGCTCTTGCTTTAAGCTTTTGTACCTGTTTAAATGTTTGTGGCTTTAAAGTTTTGTAGAAATCTTCACGTTTGGTTTTGTTATTTGTTTGATTTAAGTTAATTGATGGACTGGGTTTGGTTCAAAGATGGGTTTTAGATCTGGGGTTCTTGTAGAAATTGCATGTGGGTTTTAGGTGTTCTTTTTTTCTAACGATGTTTGATAATCGATGAAATGGGTTCTCAAATTTACATGCTATTCTTTTCAAATTTTTATGAAAGATAATCTGATGAGGACATCTTTGTCAAACCCATTAGGGTTTACAAACGAAAGAGATGGAAGAGGGAATTATTAATTAGTTTCCTAATTTATTTGTTCGTTCCTAGGTTCTCTAAGTTTTCCAGATTTCATTAGGATTTTCAGTTTTTCCAGATTTCAGTAGGATTTCTAAGTTTCCTATTTTATTTGGATTAGGATTTCTTTCCTAGAATAAGTTTAATTTTTCTTTTCACTCTAGGGTTAGATTATTATAAATACCCAGTCTATGTAATTCATTATGGAGTTGAGATTTGAGATATTAAGAAAAAGTTTACTTTCCAGAGATTGGAGACTCCTTGGTGTGAAGCCAAGGCGTCTTTTACCACCTATTTTCTGTTTTTCCATTGTTTTCACTTCCGCTAAATTACCCAAATACTCAATTCACCCATATCCTGCATCATAATCTGTTCGTTTGATTTGTATTATTGTTTGGTGGTCGAGTACAATATTGTATCTGCTACATGAAGCTGGTTGGTGCTTGACATTTGTTTATGGTGTTTTTTCTCAACTGTTTATGTTATTAGGCTTCATTATCTGGTTTGTGGATTTTATCAGTTCCATGTGATTCGTTCCCTTCAAGCGAAATTAATCAGTGTTGCTTTCCATAATTGTTACCTCAACATTTAGAGAACAAAAACGAGTGTGAGTTTCCACGCTCTATCTGATTTCCACAACCCAGATTTTTGTTTCATTACTTTGATTTTGAATTTGTGATTTTTTGAGCAGTTAATGGAGTCGAAACAAGCCAAACCCGGCCTACTGTGCAACCCTGAAGCCTCTCAGAGAACCCCTGTATTCTATTCTCACACTTTCTCGCTTTTCTCATTTTTATTGTTAAATTTATGATGCCTATTTTTGGTATGTTATGGTATTTAGGGTTTTGGGGATTTTGCTTTCTATATGACATTTCTATCCTTTAATTCTTTTTTTTAAAATATAATTTTTTGAAGGTACCCATATGTAACCGGTACATCTGTGGTGGCTCTGAAGTACAAAGATGGAATTTTGATGGCTGCTGATATGGGAGGTTAGATGCCAATCCAATTTAGATTGTGTTTCAAATTTTAATTATATTTTGACATAAAGGTTAAGTCCATCGCTTTTATGAACAATGCTGATCATCTCTTCTTTTGGAGTTTCAATGCTGTTTACGTTGCAAAAGTTAAGACACCCATGTATGTTCCTTTTCATGTTTCTGTTTAGGTTTGTAACAATATGAAATGATGCATTTACTAATAGGTTCTTATGGGTCTACCCTGCGATACAAGAGTGTGGAACGAATGAAGCCTATTGGAAAGCATTCTCTCTTCTTGGTGCAAGTGGAGAAATAAGTGACTTTCAAGAGCTATTATGTTATCTTGATGAGCTCAGGTAAGCATTGTTCTCAAGAAAAATTATGTACAAGATACCTTCTCTGATGCTTTCATTGTGATTTTTGCTATGCTTCTTGGTATCATTTGCAACTGGAGTTAAAAAGATTATTCATTTTGAGTTTTATGCTTGTAGCCTATATGACAACATGTGGGATGATGGCAACTCTTTGGGACCTAAAGAGGTCCACAACTATTTGACCACTGTGGAACTCTCTTATCCTTGGTGGAGTGAAAAAAGGACAGAAGTACCTTGGCATGGTAGGCCTCATATAATCCTTCCCTTAACGCGTTGTAGCATGCTGTGTGCAATTAGGAAAGCTGATTATTTATTTATTTATTTATTCAAGAATAAAGTTTCTGAATGAGCTGACTTAGTTACTTGTCATATTCTTTTATCCCTACCCAGGCTAGCATGATTGGTGTAAATTTTGAGGACAATCATGTAGCTACAGGATTTGGAAATCACCTTGCACGGCCTATTCTTCGTGATGAATGGCATGAGAACTTGACTTTTGAAGAGGGTGTAAAGCTACTGGAGAAATGCATGCGTGTCCTTCTGTATCGTGATCGCTCTGCTGTCAACAAGCTTCAGGTATAGTAATTAATTAATCTTATTTACTCTATTTTCTGTCATCCTATAATAATAACAGTGCTATAAGCTATCGATTCCATAATATTAAGGCTTGTAAGAAATGATGATTTGACTACAATGACTGAGGGCCTTCTTATCTATCCGTCTTTTAATTTTTTTTGATCTGCCATATAATTCACCTATCTGTTATCTTTAATCGTCTTCAACATTTATAAACCTTTTTAAATATGAAACCTGGTAAACCTTTTTAAATATATTTGAAGTGTTTTGTTTTTCTATGTTTGTAACTCTCTCTCTCTCTCTCTCTCATACACATGTTCAAGTAGGTTTTCACTAAACTTTTGTCACTCTTGATCTTACTAGTTTGTCATGTAAGAAACTCTCATGAGCCTGATAAGTATTGTAATTCCCTTTCACCGGTGAAGTGCTACTTATTTACTGGACTATTAATTGGGCTTTAGCTCCGGAAAGTGTTTAAAGTGGAGACAGAGGAAAGGGAAGGAAAAGCTAATGAACATAATTGCATGGTTTTGATTTCAATTTTCTGTCGGAATATTTTTCTATTTCTACCCAACAAGTTTTCTAACATCTGTTCTGTATATATTTTATGCAAATCAGAAATCACATTGTACAATGAGTTGCTTGGTAGAATTTACTCATCGTTTCTATTGGTCATACTTATGAAAGGAAGGATTTAGGTGATGATGGGGCATTTAAGAGGGAAATTGTTTTTGATCTTTGGATGTGCTTAATGCTAGATATTGTGTGGTTATGAACATCACATGATTTTAAACACCACCTTCGTCTCTGAAGAGGTGCTGAAGGTTTGTGGCATATGTTTGTGGATTTAGTTTGGTGTGAAACAATTTCCTCCGTTTTGCCTCCTTTGCTAGTAAAGTGAAAACACTTATTTCTAGAAAGTTCTATTAGTAAAGTGATATTGCACATTTGCACACATCAGATAACTGCAATGAGATATTATTTTTGTTTTTAAAAGTGAAACTAATAGTTTGGAATTGGCATAGTAGTTGCAAGGCCAAAAAGGAAAATCCAACAATCAGTGTTTAAGGATCTTGATAATTATTTGTGCATTGTAAGGGTGGAGTGTATTGTTTTGCTTGAACATGGATTGACACTTCCTTGTAAGATGACACACTTTAAACTTTGAAATTGCAGATTTCCAAAATCACTGAAGAAGGTGTAACCATCTCTCAGCCCTACTCTTTGAAGACTTTCTGGGGTTTCTCTGCTTCCGAAAATCCAACATTGGGTGCTGAAGGATCATGGTAGTTGAATAGAGGCATGGCTTCTGAACATGAAACTGCCAACTAGGAGCTAAGTTGAACTTTAATGTGTTTCTACAGTTATTGGAACCAAGAATTTGTAACAATGTTGACTCGAATATAGCTGGTTGGCTTTTGAGAAACGTTTTAGCTATAATACCCATCGTTTAATTAAATTTGGTGTTGCAGCATCCAACGAGTATGAACTTATTGTAGTGACACTTAAAGCAATGTCTATTTTCCTTTGAATCATTTGGCCGGTATGTGGTTTGAAGATCATATAATCGGTTGCGGAATGCATACATGCATACATTTATATATATATATATATATATATATGCAATAATAGGAATAGGAATTCTATCTGGCATCTGATTTTCTTTGTTTTCATACAAAATAGAGTGGTCTTTTTCTAGAATTTTTGGGATACTGGGGACATTAAGAGGATATCATGGATTGTTGTTAAGCAGGAGAAATGAGTTCTTGTTTGTTCTACACGGTTATTGAAGCTCCACAGTGCTTCTTTGTGGCAGGAATTTGTTTTTTTAAGTTGAGCTAGGAGGGGATGGTTTTAATCAGTCTTAGTCTGACAATTGGAAAGTTTCTTTAGATTATAAAATATTTTTGGAGCCGTCAGATGTGAAATGTATGACCTAAATTCTTTGTGACGAGACAATTATATTTGTGCTCTTCAGATGGAAGGCAAAACTGTCAGAAGCTTGAAACACTTGACCAAAATTGTTCACGTCCTGGGTTATTGTCGAAGAAAATTAGCGTTTTACAGGAACAGATTATTATTGCTTCAACATCTTAACGCAAACAGTATCATTTTGATGGATAATGTCTAATTATAAAACAGTGTCTCGATTGAACATATATTGAAAGTTTATAGCGTGGTAATGGAACACTGTCACGTGGTATGACTAATCTATGTACTTAAGTGGGTGACAAAATTTACTTTAGGGTATAGTATTTACTTTAGGGTATAGTATTATAACTGATTTATGTGTTAAATATGGATGAATCTTGGCTAAGCATACATAGAAGCAAAAACAGAACATTACCTCGATATAGCTTTCTGGTATGCCCGACTCATTTGAATCTTAAACCAACAAATTAACAATCAAAATGAATTTTAGGTAAAAACACTTCATTTCCAAGAGAGTACATGTAATTTTTACAATAATTTGGATGAGTTATCAACTATCAAGGAATATTTAATATGAGATGACATTCTTTATTGTTATGGAAACAAAAAACAAACAAACAAAATAAAATAGAAACATCGGTAACCAAGTTTTATGCAGCTAGTTGTTTAGATGCTTGTAAGCTTGGAAGTGTGGGCTCCTTCTTATGCTTTTCTTGGGGGAAAATATCAAGCCATGAAAGTCTAAGCTTGGCACAGAAGAAACCGAGAGAACTTGCACCAGAGACATATATGAGCTGAAAATGCAGGCATTTTGCACCTGCAAAACAAAGAGTAAACAGCAAACTGTAAGGATGAGAACAAAATGAAAAATACTACTCTTCCGAAGTGTACTAAGTTTGCTGTGCTCTTAGTATTTTGCTAAGACAAAGAAAATTGAACCCCATTTTCATCAAAACTAAAACTTCTGGTTGCCATTGTTTGCCGCGGTAGTGGTTTTCATGCATATGCAAGGTTTCTATGCAGAAGAGATGGCGCTGGCGTCCCAGTGCCCCCCAACAGGGTCATGACCAACGACGGCGCCATCTCTCCTGCGTAGCGAACCTCTCAATGCTTTACTCTCCTTCCATCTATGATTTGATTTTGCTCTACGAAAGAGGTATTTTGTAGTAACCCATCATGGCTTTGAATATTCTGTGTGTGCTTATCCAGACTGTCTCCGGCCATATATATATATTTCCACGAAGTAAAGACTCAGCCACAAGCATATATCAGCCCCAATAAACCAGTACACAAAATTTACATGTTACATATATTTTCATGGAACTAATAATTATAAGAAAATAAAATTCCATTTAATTATGAGGTCATTTGCGGAACGTCAGCCGTACCATATATAAGACAGGAGCTAAAAGGAGACCTATGCTAGCTAGTGTCGGGGGTACCTTGTCAGCTCGGCAAACCCACTAAGTTATAATCAAATCATTCAGCTTAAAGACAGAGCAACCTGAACCACAAACACAAAAAGCAGCAATTGATGCATGGAGTTAAAAACTCTCTCTCAATCACTTCACGAGAGAAATGCTAAGCTGGTCATCAAGTAGACTGATAAAAATTTACAAGGCATCAACAGTTATGTAATTGGAAGCATCAGGCTCACCAAATTCCTGTTCATTTAGGTAGTGTCACTTGATTGTTATAAATATGGGAGAATATCTGAAAGTGAAGGATGCTATGCGAGCATCGACATGTCTTCTAATGATCTGAATCGTCCTCGTTGTTTAGTCAGTTGATTACCAACAAAATAATTTTCTTTTAATACATGTTGTATTATCGATTTAGTTAATATTTCACGAGGAAAACCTTAAGAAGCGACCTAAAAAATAGGCGACTACAAGCATTGAGTTGCACTATTGAGTGGACACATTATGTAGAATCCAGTTCAATGGTTTAAGAAGGAAAAGGGCACAATCATGTCTCAGCCTCTCATGTACTCACTCTTCAAGGGTGCCCTTTATTCAATGAATGGCATATGCAGGTCTCATTCGTTCATTGAATTCTCCTCAGGATCCATCCATATTGTTATATACTTTTTTTGGTTATATTGGGAGGAAAGACGAACCCCACCACCACTGTGGTGGACCCATTGGCATATTGTTATATACTTCATTTTAGGTGAAAGTGTGACTTTGCTACCGATTGTGTACGGTTCCCTCCTCTTGGTAACTGAACAGGAAGGGCAAGCCCCACCACACCCAAAATAGAGAGAGAAGGGGCTAGGGATAATGTTGGGTTTGACCCAAAAAAGAGGAATATAGTTTGTTGAGGACTTTTCTAAACATTCGAACTCAATGATTGAAATTAAAGGTAAATTAGCACCTTTCCTCATGACTTCATGCGAAGAGGTAAACCTATATACTTGCAACCACACCTCATTTTGCAAATCAACAACGAAGTCGGAACGAACAAGATTGAAGATCTTAAATTTGTACAATCAAAGATTGGAATCGTACTAGACAATCATTAGACCCAAAAACTTACTTTGTGAACTTGTAGAATGTTGTAGCTGCTTAGCTTTTTTTGTTGTTGCTGACTTTTCATTGCAGATCACTCATCAACTTGTTTCATTTATGATGATGCAGACCCATGAGAAGCTTTCGACCTCGCAGGTTTAAATATCTCATTATACATGCAATAAATAATAGAGCATCCGTGACCACTCTTTGGCCATTCTTCTGGTGCTAGCCTCCCTTAGTGGTTGGCCACAAAAATATGTACGGCAGCAGTGACGAAGTCAGGATTTCGTGTGTGTGGGGGCACTCTTACAAATTATAAAAATCAAAAATTGAACTCATAATACATACAAAAAATAGTGTATATATATCACATATATCAAGAATTATATTGCTTATTGGTTGTAATCATAATTGTTCTCGACAAAGGGATAGATAAATACATTCAAAGCAAGAAAAGTTGCAAGAGATAGACAAAGAGTAGCGATTTAACAAATATCTTTAAAGCTTTTTTCCCCATTAAACCCAATAGAAAGAGAAAAAAAATCAAAATTTCCCAAATGAAAAACAACCTTAGGTCCCTTTATGCATTCATATCATACATGAAAAAATATTGACTAAGTATGAAAAATGGTTTTTTGGAATAATCATTTTCTCAAGATAATTTTTGGCGGCGGCTTTTATTCCTTACACATGAAATAAGAAAACTTGATTTTATGGGACTTTAGTATGAAGTATATATTGACTTAATGAGCCATCATTTTTAGCCTAAATCGTATTTTACACTAAAACCGATTTTTCATATTTTGATTTGGTGGGAATTTTATTTTCTAGTATTTTTATTTGAATCCAAATAGGGGGCACTTCCTTATTTACATTGTAAACTTAAGTAAATTGAGTAATATAAAAATAAATTAAAGTCAAAATGGAAATAAGGTAATTTGTACACTTGGAGTGCATCACCCCTAGCTGAGCAAGGGCGCAATTTGAACTACCTCCTTGTGCCTTAATAAGTCTGCCATAATACATATGGGTACATATCAAAACGTAAAGTCTTTGAAATAATATACATATACAAATACATAACAGTATATTACTTTTAAAATATAAAAAAACTTGAGTGGGGGCTCGAGACCACACTGTTCCAGTGTGGCTCCGCCCCTGCGGCAGAAGACATTCCACTACTAGAATTTGTACACACAAAACATATACATATTTATCAATGTGTATCTACACTACACCTGGCTGTATCTATCATGATCATGCTGCTACTCCTAATAAGTATAATTCTATAGCAACGAGACAGGTTTTAAATATGAAAATCCTTTCAACATTGATAAGAAAAATATAACTAAATTAAGAGTAATGAAATTATGAAATGGAATTATTATAAACTTTCAAACGAGGAATGAGATCGTTGCTATTTCTTTGCACTTGTATCCCTCGTATTTATGTTTGGAAATCAAGAAATTAGTACAAACTGAAACCCCTTTGAATCTAATTCCAGTTTAAACCAATACAACCAGCTAGGCTTCAATTTGATTCACAAATTTGTAGACATCCGCTTTAGAAGTTTTTGAGAAAGAAGCTGACAAAGCTAATAAGAGTACTAGTCGAAAAGGGAAGAAATTTTGAATATAAGCGATAATCAAAGGAGAATAAATTTTAATTAATGTACTAGCCTTTCCGGCTAACGGTCTTGATCTATGAATGCAATATATCGCTGATTTAAAAAAAAAAAAAAAAAAAGAGAACAAGAAAAAAAAAATATTTTCATTTTAGCATTTCCAAAATAGGAGTTTTCATTCTCATCCTCTAGGGACCAAGATTCATTCCGCAAACGAAATGAGGCCCTTAAGACTCCATTTGGTTCACAGAACGAATTTGAGAGAAAATCACTTCCCATGTCATTTCCCATTGGGACATGGAGATTCTTTTCTCATGTTTGGTAATCCTGCGAAAGTAATCAAGAAATATCACTTTATTTCCTTTCACATGTTTGGTTTGTGTAGGAATGTAAAAAAAGTTTGTTTAATTTTTCAATTATACCCATATAAAATCAAATAAAAAAAGAACACATTCAATGCTATATTGTAATTCTAAATTGTTAATGGGGACAATATGGTCATGAAAAATCTGTATTTAATGTTGGCTCATTTTTCCAAACTTTCTTATGAGGAGGAAAACAAAATTCAAGGGAGAGGAGAGCTTCACTTTCCCTCATACTTTCAAATATGCAAGGCAACAATGTCCCATGAATGGACTTACCAAATAAGGAAAAACAATTGATTTCCTATCCCCAAGCCTCCATCTTCGTCCCCGCTCTTCATCCTCGCCCTCGTCCCCGAACCCAGAGGCAGATTAACTTAGGGTTAAATATTTATTTATTTATTTAAATATAAACATATATATTTTCCGATCGGGTTCGGGAATGGGGATGCCAATACCATCCCCTCCCCATACCCATTGGGGATTTTTCAAGTTTCGGGATCTCGACTTGATATCCGTCTGGCCCCGAAATCTCCCCCCGTTAGGGTCGGGGACCCAACGAGGACCCTCCCCTGTAGGGATTTTTGCCATCCCTATTTCCCATGAACCAAACGGGCCTAAGAGGTTGCAAGCTAAACTCATGGAGTCAGAAATTAGTTTTTTCTGTTTTTTTTCCCAATAGAAATTAGTTGACATCACCAAAACCTATGGGCTTTCCCGCCAAGTTCTCATTCTACCAGAACGGAACCCATCCTTCTGAATCATTGGTCGTGCCTGATGGTGAGGCTGAATTTGAGATCAAGCCCTTTGTTTTTCTTCACCTTCTTCATTGTCTTCAACACCAACCCAGATCAAGCAACCAGGGCACTTGGCCCCTATCTTGCTAATAAACCCAACTAGTCGCTTAGCCACCCCAACAAATCCACTCTCACATTCTCACCTCTGGTTCTCCTCCATCACTCCATTTCAACTGCCCATCTTCTCCTCTTCAACACTTTGCTTCGTTGCTATTCCTTTGGCCCCTTCCCTCGTGAAGCTTTCACTTTCTACAAACACCACCAACATTTTTCCCTTTCCTTCGACTCCTTCACCTACTCCTTTCTTCTCCAATTACCTTAAAATCCAACAACCCAGGTACCCAAATCCATGCCCTCACTCACAAACTCGGTTTCCATTTCCATGTCTATGTTCAAACTGCCTTGCTTAATATGTATGTTGCTTGTGGCTCTTTGCTCCTTGCTCTCCACGTGTTCTACGAAATGCCCGATTGGAATTCTGTCACTTGGAATTTTGTGATAATTGGTTTGGCCAAACGGGGTGAGCTTAAATTGGCTCGGTCTCTCTACTGTTGTGTCCTGTACTGCTATTATTGATGCCTACTCCTGAAAGAATCAGCCCCATGAAGCTGTTGCTTTGTTTCGAAGAATGATTGTTGAAGATTGCGTTGAGTCTACTGAGGTTACACTTCTGGCCGTATTTCCAGCTGTTTCGGTTCTTAGGGCTCTTAAATTTACCAATCACTTCATGCTTACGGTGTGAAGAGAGGATTTAATGCATCTGACATACGTGTCACCAATTCCCTTTTGGATTCTTATGCAAAATGTGGCTGCATAGAGAGTGCATTGAAATTATATGAGGAGATATCTGTTGAGAGGAAGAATTTGGTGTCATGTACATCTATAATCTCTGGGTTTGCAATGCGTGCGATGGGGAAAGAAGCTGTCGAGTATTTTAATAGTATGGAGCAAGTTGGTCTCAAATCAAATCAAGTGACGCTCTTGAGTATTTTCAATGCTTGTAGTCATGGAGGATTAATTGATGAGGGGCTGAACTTCTTTGGGAAGGTGGTCGACGAGTATGAAATTGCACTAGATATCAAGCACTATGGGTGCTTAATAGATATGCTAGGGAGGGCAGGGAGATTAGAAGAAGCAGAAAATATGGCTTTGGAGATTCCTTCCAATATCGTTAATGTTGTGATCTGGAGGACCCTGTTGGGTGCTTGTAGCTTTCATGGTAATGTGGAAATGGGTGAGAGAGTGACAAAGAAGATACTGGAGATGGAGAGAGGATATGGAGGGGACTACGTGCTTATGTCCAACATCTTTGCTGGGGTTGGAAGGTGCAGCGATGCCTAGAGAATGAGAAGCTTGCTGGATGAGAGGAATGCCTTCAAACTTCCAGGGCATAGTTTGGTCTAACTGGTGTTGAAGATGGGCAACTATGGTTGAGAGAGATTATGAATGTTGCTGGTGATTGCTAGATAATCACAAGTTCGAGAAAACAAGGCCAATATCCGAAAAACAAGCTATTAATGCATTTGAGCGTTTGGGAATTTATCCTCAAGTTGAGCGGTGGTGTGATATCCTCAGACAATGGTTTTCTTCGGTTTTGCTTATTCCCTTACTTGGCAAGATTGAAACCAGTTATGTTCAGGTTCGTCTTCACCACTTCCACCTCCTAAGTCATCTTCTTTGTCTTCTTATGTTTAACAGGAGCTACGGTTGGTAAAAGAGCGTTATGTTTCAACTGCAGAACCAAAATCTGATGGCGCGATGAATAGTAGTAATGCATGCTTCTGTATACAGACTATAGTGCATTCCACCAATACTAAATATGTATAAAAATCATAAATTTATAGGTAATCCAAGCACCTGCCAAGCTTGGGATGAAAATAACAATTGGAAGTGATTTACTAACTACTAGAACTACTACAGTGTCCTCAATTACAGGACTAAGGAATGCCAGCCAACATTAACTTTTGATGAAGACAGACTTAGGCATCAATTACGAGCTACTCTCGTCCAGGTTATTGATGCTCTGTCCCGTAAGTTGCTCTACTTATGAACATATTTCTTTTAAAACTTTTCTTGAATTATTTTAGCAAAAGGTATTTGCTGATGTTTTAATGCGATGCTTCTCATCATATGCAGCCAGGCTGCCTCAAGCCAATCCAGAACAAACCCCACAGCAGAATCCATTGGTCCCCATTATTCAGGAGTGTGTGGTTGCCATCACTGAACACCAAAGGCTTCATGCATTGATGAAGGGAGAGTTGGTTTCTTGATTTTTCACTTTGTACCTTAAGCGGGCATCTGATGCAGTCTTAGGGTTATGAATAAGGATCGAAAGAAAACCATTTAAGAAATTAGGATTTCACTATTTAGGATAGATTGATTAACCTTAGTTAACTACAAGCCTCATGCCAATAGGTTTCTTGGATCACTCCTAGAGATAGAAAGAAGACCACACTTTCCATGAGTTATCCTTCGCCTCCGTAATCTAATGTAAACTCTGTTTCTTCCTGGGGAGTTTCACAGAGCTTGCTGAAGGACCCTATTTGAAGAATTATGAATACCTTGGAAGTGGAGAAGTATATGATAAAAAGCACAGTTGGACTCTTGAGCTGCCAACTGATGCTCACCTGCTCTTGTATTTGTTCTGTGATTTCCTGGAGCAGTCGAAGTGGATGCTGCATGTGGTGGATCCTGATCCTCTGCCAGAGCTCGTTCGAGCAAAAATCCTCCTATTCTTGGGTTAGGACCTTTTCTTCCTGATATGAGTACTGTTCAAAGCTTGTTTCATGATGCTTTGTGGATGTTGGATTATTCTGCCTCCTTCAGATTGACTTGGATGGGATAATTTAGAAGAAATGTTTTGGATTTTGACAATATGAATAGGATAGCTAACCTCTGAAAACACTAATTTGCAACTTAGATTACTAGTAAAACGTAATATTTTTGAGTTTGGAATAATTGATCAATCCAGTCATTTGCAGTTGTTGGCTTTGCAAGGCATTGCAAACATGTTTGAGTTGAAATTAGTCCCATATTGGAAAACTAGAGTTCATTGGAGGTCCTTATAATACTCTCTTGGAAATAAAATAGTTTGGATTCGGCTATGCAAAGTGGCCCAATTGAGTGGCTTGTGAGTTTGGCCTTTGGGTCAATGGTTAATGATGATAAATAACTTTTGGTCACTGAGCTTTTCATGAAAATTCAAGGGTCACTGAGAAATTTTTTTTAGCCAAATTAGTCACTGTGTTTCCCAAAGTTTACAATTTATAGACATTTCATTATCTTCTTCCCAAGATTTCCTCCAATTTGTTAAACCCTAATAGTACAATATATCATAACTTGTGGAGTTAGAGGAAGAAGACTGAAGGTGCTTCCTTAAAAAAAACAAAAACAAAAACTATACTTAACTGAAGATAAAAAAATGTCTATAAATTGCAAACATTGGAAAACAAGGTTACCAATTTGACTAAATTTTTTTACTGAGTGACCAAATTGAATTTTCATGTAAAATCCAGTTACTAAAAAAGTATTTAACTCTATATTTAATTAATCAAAAGATGGGCCTTGGGCTCTGTAATTTAAATTAAATCCGATGCATTAATTAATTAATTGAATTATTTTTAAAATTCAAATATCAGATAATGTTTTTGTTTGATTGGGTTTGTCTTTATTTGATACCTGTTGGAACATATATCAACTAGAGTTGGCATTCGTGTCGTTTTTTCAGAATTCGTGTCAACCCGCTTTTCTTAACGGGTTGACACGACACGATAAGAAAATGGGTTGAAAAGTCAAACACGAACATGACCTGTTACAATTCGCGAATCACATGACACGACACAATAATCCGTTAAGAATTAAAAAATAAATATATAAAAAAACAGAAATTTTAAACAATTAAAAAATTAACTAGTGCAAAAAAAAAAAAACAACAACAATAATAACAATACAGTCCATAGACGAGTTCAAGGTGAGATTGAGATGCCCTGTGAGTGGCCCTCAAAAGTTTGGGCAGCAGGAGATAGTGGGAGTGGAGGAGGAAGAGTAATCGGAGAAGGTGAGGGAGAGAGAGAAGGGGGATGTGGCTGGGATTGCTCATGGTGGTTGGGTGGTGTGGTGGCTGCTTAAGACTCTCAAGTTGAGAGAAGAAGAAAGCTCAAAGGTTGCTGGGTTTTGAAGAGAGAGAGAGAGAGAGAGAGAGAGATAGAGAGAGAGAGATGGAGTACTGAGAGAATCGGGGGAATGTGGGAGGAAGAGATAAAAGAGATGAAAGAGGAGAAGGAAAAAAAAATAATTAAAAAAAAGATAAATGTACAAAATGCCCCTGAGCTTAACGGGTATTCGCGAATTGACACAACACGACACGATAGCTTAATGGGTAGCTAACGGGTCAACACGACACGATAACTCAAACCCAAATGTTGAATTTTTCGTGTGAATTTGTGTCGTGTTAACGGGTCGTACAATATTGCCACCTTTAGTATCAGCCACTATATTGGGCTCAATGATTTAAATTAAACCCGATTAGTTAATTAATTATTTAAAATTCAAATATCAAATAATGTTTTTGTCTGATTGGGTTTGTCCTTATTTGATACCTGTTCCAACATGTATCAACCACTTTATTTAAACACAAGCTCTGGGTTTGTACAATATCATCAAATTCGCAGAGAACTTTCATATCATCAAATTCGCAGAAAACTTTCATATCATCATTGTTGAGGCCCAAAAAATCCATGGTTGGGCCCGAATAAATTATCAACCCAAAACGACACTCTACTAAGGAAAAGCGTAAAGCGGAGTACACGAGAACCCACCACATGCGAGTTGTAGTTCACGTGCCATGCTAAATAAATTAGCCATGCTAGGGGTTGAGATAAAGTATACCGGCTCTACAAGCCCATGCCAAACTTAAACATCGCAGTCCTTCCCAAGGACGATAAAATTAAAACATGCCAAGCAACATGCCATGCCAAGCACAAAATCGTTATCTCACACCTAACCACGCTACAAGCCTAAGTGGGCCCAAGCCACAAAATTAACTGGGGCTTACTGAGAAGGTTGTGGTATGGAAGGAAACAAGCAATTACGGGGCCCATTGAGGGTTCAAGGAACGTAAGTTTCAAGTCACTTGGGGGCTTTGAAACTCAAGCTCGTTCCTAGAACCCAAGCACATGGGTTAGCATGAGAGAGAAGAGAAAAATTGCCCCATGCTCTAGGAAGACATCAAAAAACCTACCAAAATATTTAGCCCAGCCCACATCAATAGAGTTAAAAACCCTTTCCAGCAGTTTGACGAAAATTCACTAGAAATAATAGGCCAGCAGCCCAAAAGTCACGCATAAGCCCAAAGAGCTTTGTACAAAAGCTGTCATCGTGTTCCACCTCTGATAAGACTCCAAACAAGTCAGACAAAGGGTCAAGGCAAGAACCAGCAGAAATTCATGGGTAAAGGGCAAATACCCATCGGACAAAAGGCTCCACCCATCTCTTTCCCCATTACAAGCTCTGTTTTGAAAACGCAGAGAGAAAGCAAAGTGGCGCCTCACCTTTGTAGGGAGGTCCAGCTGCGTCAAACTTGTTGGAACCACAATGGTTCCTTTCCCATACGCCTTGATAAGAGAATTGCACGAAAATAGGGCTAAGTAGGAGCTGCCAAGGAAAAAGGAAGAGGAAGACCATACAAAATTAGAGCTCTTAATGCCTATAAAAGGAGACTTTTGCTATCCAGAAAAATCAACCATCCAGAGCCTGACCAAACTTTGTCAAGCAACCTGGAATCTACTCAAGCCACCCAAACTTTTCTTTCGTTCATCCTTCTTCTCCCTTAGGATAGGAATCGTGCTAATATTTCCTCTGTAAGAAACCAGAGCCTGACCAAGCTTTGTCAAGCAACCTGGAATCTACTCAAGCCACCTAATCCTCTTTCTCCGTTGTTTTCTTCTTTCCCTGAGATAAAATCTTGCTAATTTTTCCTTCGATCTCAGTTTAGGTTTTATCCTCTGCAAGAAACTCATGTTGTTCTCTCTCTCTCTCTCTCTCTCTCTCTCTCTCAAATTGCTAAACTCGTGAAAGCTTAGCTCCCATGCCACATGCTCCTCAGGCTAAGTTATTAGTGAAATCATCATGCTTATTTGGGTGTTAGTAAAGTGATTCTGAGAGTGTTCTTTTAAAATCTCATCAGATTTTCTAAAAACTCTCTTGGGAGCTTGGTTTCGAACTCAGGCATTTGAGGGATTTTGCTCGTTGTCTTCTTACAGCAGCCCAGCCCATTCGTCAGGCTGGAACAAAAAACCCCCTACAATCATATTCGCAGAGAACATTTATATCATCATTCTTGTATAGCCTAAGAGATAAACACACAAATTTTGTCAGAAATCAAAGTCCTAGTGCTAGGACTTTAATTTAGATAGTTGTATCCTAGTGGAGCAGACGCCTATAGAACTACAAGCATTGAGTAGGGGCAAAATTCTGTTTCAAGGTGATGTAGGGTAGCGACTATAAGCTGCTGTCCAGTGACCCAAGCATACCCAAAATACAGAGAATAGAAGGATTAAGCAATATAATTGAAGTTGGAAAGAAGATAATTAAGTTCTAGAGCAAAATCCCAACATAAACTCTATAGACTAACGTCTGAAATTATATTCATCAACAAAAACTTCCTACAAAAGTCTCTTAATAGCCTATTTATACTAGAATATAGAAAACCTAATTGACATAGGAAATTAAAAACCTATACAGAAAATTGAAAGGGGTTTACCTCTTCTACAAAATCATCCTTACGACCGCCTTTTGGTCTGTCTAAAGGTTTGCTTTAGACGTAACCTTTGGAAAATTGGAGACGAAGATGAGGAGGAGACGAAGATGATGAGATTCAGACACGCCTATTTGGGAAGGAAAACAAACTGAGAGGAGAGTGAAATATTTTATCGGGTTGCGAAAATGTAAAATTTTAGGACAGGTGACGCAAAAGTTTATATAGAAATGCAATGTTTCATAACACGACGGTTTTGATAAAAAGGGCCCTAGTATGGATATTAATACGATGTTGTACATGTAGAAACCAACGTGGTTGTTAATAATGTCAAACGAATTTTAGTATTCCAAAATCGCCGTGGTTATTTACAATTTTACACAACAAAAGTGTATTTTCGCGGACGTGGTATATAAAGTTAATACGACGCTCATTATGAATAAACCGTCGTAGTTATTTACAATTCTACATGATATAAGTGTATTTTTGCGGACGTGGTATATTAAGTTAATACGGCACTGATTATGAATAAACCGCCGTGGTTAGTTGGAACAACCTTGACGCTATATTCTACAATAACGAAGTTTGTGTAAAGACCAAGTGGTGTACTTACTTAATACGTCATGTAGTAGTAAAATTGCGACATTTAGACGATGGTAATTAGATTCCTAGCAACGTTGTAACGCTTTATTACGGCGTAAGAAAACCACCGACGTCTTACAAAATAAAATTATTAGGTGGGCTTTTCTTTTCCTGGATGTAAAGATAAATTGGGGCTTTTTTTTTTTTTTTTTTTTTTTTTTTCACTTTTGCTTTTCTATTAGGGTTCCAACTCTAACTCAAGTCACATACTGACAGGATCCACCCCGAAATCCTCGGAACCTAGGACTAATCCTATGGAAATTCCAACATCACACCGATGTCGGGCCCACTTACTAATACTATAGCCTCTTTTTCCAAATTAAGGAAAAAGGCCACAAGACTTTTTGTCAAAATTTCGGCAGAGTCTCCCTTGAAAAGTGGACATTTTCCAAAAATATTTTCAACTTGTTAAAACACAATCATAATCATCCCAATAGCTGCATACACAAGATAATAACATGCAATTTATGTAATAGGCCTCCAGCCTTCAAATACTCTTAAGTCAAATAATACATTAAACAATGCAAATAATGAACTCAAACAAATTTATGAATGGCCATTGTAATTAACATAAAATAACTTCCCAATTTCCATCATGCGATGTTTAACATTCAAACAAAATCGCAAGTAGTTTAAGGCCTCGGCCCAAATCGTACAATAATCCAACACGGGTTTCGTACCTATCTTGACCACAAACAAATTTTAACAACCCACCCTTAGTCAAATTGGAATATGCACAATCATTTAATCACTCCTTGGTTCCAACCGAGCTTCAGGACTATCGACAAAGCCAGAACCAAACTCATTAAAAACAAAAGAAGTAAGACTATATCCAAATGACCAAAATAAAGTTCCAGAAATAAAATTTAGTCCACGGCTGCACCTAGGTAAAACCCTAGGCTACCTATGTACCCCTTTGTAAGGGATCAAGCCACACGTAGTTCTTATATCAACTATCACGATTCAGTTAATATACGATTATTTAAAATAATGCTGACGATTGAATTTAGATTCAAATACATCATCAAATTTGACAAGGCAACAACAACACTTTAATAGTTAGTTTCCTTTTATCCGTTCATCCCCGTAACCATACCCTATCCAAGGCGTATGATGCCGAACAACACTTTCCAAACCATGATTTCAACACTCATGCCTGAGCAAAGTACTCACGAGGCACAAATTCAAGAATCTCAACCGAAAACGAATCCACAAATATATATATATATATATATGTATGTATATATATATCGCACCTCACACCATCATCATGTACCAGGGAAAGACAATCCAATCCAGGGATTGCTTGAGTAGACCACATGGAGGAATCCTCAACAACCATGTGGCTAGGGACGAGCCGTCCATCTGGGGGACTGGGCTAACCAACATGCACAATGAATCCTCAATACTCGTGCGCATGTGACAAGTTCTAAGCACGCAGACTAACTAACTATCCATTTTCATGTATCCAAGTATCCAAGTCTACTGTTTCCAAGTATTAGTATTCAAGGGGAGGTACATATAATAGTACACATCATATAATAGTATTCAAGGCAATAATTTGGATGTTGGTATGTGTGTGTCTCTCTTACCTCTCTGAAGGTTCAAAATATTGATGACACACATCACCAACTTCCAAAATATTGCCTTTCTCATATTGTGGTTCTATTGTGATGAGGAACATAGCTCCCATTGGTAAGATTTCATATCTCTTGGGATCTTATTTGCATTTCTCTACCGATTTTCTTTAGTAAATAAGCCTAAAATTATATCCCATACGACGGTTTTCTATATAAACCGTTGTATTTTTACTACATACTTGTCATTTTGTTGATCTACCGTCATAGACTACTAAAATAAAAAAAATAAATCTTAAAAAGCAATACAAATTGCAGACAACGGTAGTCGCAGAACGACAGTTGTATAAAGGAAATAGAGACGATGGTAATTTTGCAATTAACGACGTGGATTCCTATAATATTATACGACGTTCATTGTGAAGTGAACAACCGACTCTATATTCTACAATAATGAAGTGATAAATTACATTTACCATGACCGTTTATTTATACTGATTACGCTGTACTGACTTAATATGTCTTGAAATCGTAAAAATACGATGTGGACATTTTTACATTTAGACGTCGTTATCTACTCTACTAGTGTCGTGGTTTGCTATTACTCTATACGACAGTAATGTTATAAATACTGTCGTAGTACATGAGGACATAAGACGTCAAGATATTTATTTTTACCATCATGGTATATGAAATTATACAACGCTGATTCTGAAGAGTTTGTTGTGTTTAACTAGTAGTTAACACAACGGCAGTTTTGGTAAAACGTCGTCTTTATTTTTTATGTTGGTAACTTCATACCTACTGTCATTGTTTTTGGGATTAAGAGTTTATGTATGGAGAAAACATGTTTAATAAGACGACGTTTTGTAAGTTTGAGGCTTCGTGTTTTAAAAATACCCAAGCGAATCTCGATTTTTGAGGTGTTTAAGTTACTTATCCACGATGATTTTCTATTACAGTCGTCTTTCTAAACACAACAACGGTATTTATTTATTCCGTCGTTGTTTTCTGGTTGTCTTTTTCCATTTTTGTAGTAATGCAACCGCCTGTAGGTCCAAGTCCAACAACACTTTACAATTAATTGAGAGAATTTTAATAAAACCTAAGGGCCGTTTGATAATGATTTCAATTTTAGTTTTTAATAATTTTCATTTTTTGTGCTAAAGTGTAGAGAAACAAGAGAGAGAATGAAAGTGAGAATAAGAGTGGAGATGAGATTTAGAGGGAAGATGAAATAGTAGATGTGAGGGAGGAGTAAAAAAAGTGAAAACAAAAACAAAAAACTTATATATATTTGAAGTTGTTTTCACTTTCAATTTTTTGTTTTTAATTTTGTTACTCCTCCCCAATCCTCCCCTCTCATCCTCTCTTTCAATCTCATACTCACTCTCATTTTCCTCTATACAGTAGCACAAAAAATGAAAATTAAAAACTAAAAACTAAAATTGAAATGGTTATCGAACGGGCCCTAAGGACTTCAAAGAAATTTAAATGCATGAAGAAATATATATAAAAAAATTATCAAACTGAGTGACACAGCAGAGAAGTACGAGTACACGGATCTCAAGCTGTCACCCAAAAGTAATAATGCCGTTATCCACATTGGAATCCACCAGAAAATCTCTAAATTTGATTAATAATAAGAATAAACTGACAAATGGAATGCCATGAGTTGGCCTAAATAAAAAACAAAGAAACCCTAGATTCCAGAATATTCATAAACTTAGCTAACAAGAAAATAATAAAAATCCTAGCTAAAATCATGTTAGGAAAATAATATTCTAATAGATAACTTCTACAAAGGGTGTCCCTCATATAAGTTTATTTGAGGGATTCCTCAACTGAAACTCACAGTATATATATATATATATATATCAGTCCCTTCTATTGAGGGATCCTCAAATAATTTTATTTGAGGGACGCCTTTAGGTACCATACAATTTTTTCAATGATCAAAACCATCTATTTTTTAGGTCTTCATTCATAGATCATCCTTACAAAAAATTAGACAATTTGGAAACCGTTTCGACATCCAATTGTGTCCTACAAAATCAATGAACACGGTGCTTCAAGATAGTACTAAAATTTCAATAACTCAATTGAATGATCAAATGATATCGGATTCAAGTGATTTTTTGTAGAGATGATCTTTGAATGAGTATCTACAAAATAGATGGTTTGGATTAGTGAAATACAATCCATAGTGGCCCTACAAGGGGTGTCCCTCAATAGAAGCTCTATATATATATATATATATATATATATATATATATATATATATGGAGGGAGAGAAACATAAATGAAGGAAAAGAGGGAGAGGGGGGCAACAAGTGGTAGAGGAATTGCAAACCTTGGGTACAGTCGTTTTCTTTCTTTTTCTTGAAATTTTGTTCAAAAGAGTAAAGGGAGTTTCACTAAAACACCCAAAATGGGGGTTGAAATTATAAAAAAACCCAAACACTATTTAAACATAGAAATACACCCAAAACCCATCATTACACACACTCAAAACCCATTTATAAACACACCCAAAAAGTTGACTTTGAGGTTGATTTTGGGTGTGTTTCTATGTTTAAATAGTATTTGAGTTTTTTTATAAATACATGCCTAGAATTGGGTTTTTTTATAAATTTGTAAAGAGTAAAATTGAAACCCAATGTCTAGCTAGAAAAAAACATTTAAATTTCCTTTTTAAAAGACATGTTGCAATATCTGGGTGGAAACGTACCATTCTATAACACTAAACCTTGATCAATGGGGCAAAGTGAGCTACTTTAATTTCCGGGAGGCAATATAAGATTTTACCATACTTTAGTAAAGGCTTGTTTAGAGTGATTATGGATATGCCAATAATCACTTCTATGGAGAATTACTTTAAGTGGTTTTAAGTGAATTTAGAGAGAAACACCTCCCATGTGTTTCTTCCCATAATCACTTAAAATTGCTTAAAATGATTATATGGAGAAGCACCTGGGAGGTGCTTCTGACCTATCTAGAATCGCTAAAAAATGAGCACTAAATAAGCCTTAAAATGAGATATCTGGGTTAACAGAAAGGCCTAGAAACAATGTCACTTTTTTAAGGCCTATTTCCATCAATGACAGGAGCTCCTGGGTTTGATCGGCGAAGGTAAGCTGAATGCGGCAAAAGACCAAACAGAGCCACCCACTTCAAACTAAACGACCACAGCTCCTACAACGTCGAAATATTGTATCGGTTCCCTTTGGAAAATCTGGTTAATTTAGTACATATTGAAATTTATTGACAAACAATTAATTAAGATCAGATTGGTGGTTGTGTTTCAAATTGGTTCTCAAAGACAATGAGCACGAACCGACGTGGAGTCGCACTGTTCCAACTAAAAAACCCATTTATGTTTTATTTTCGATTTTGGGGAGAGAGAGAGAGAGAGTGGAGAAGAAAATGAGAATATTAAATGTTTAGAAAAAGAAAATAAATTAATATGTTAGATGTATTCTCAGCCTTTCAGCACTGTTCAATCAAATGGTTTAAAAAAAGTTATATATATAAATACGTTGCATTGCACGCAGGCTCCTCTAATGCCTCACAAATTGTCGAATTTCATCTCTACCTTTTTGCATTCCATAAGGATTGCTCTCGCTGAATCCATTTCGACTTCCTCTGCGCATCTTCTCCCGGAATTTTGATGCACTGCTGTTTAAGTTCAAATTCACCTTGGGGGGACTACAAAAGCAAAATGAAGCTGCGACCGCCTGTAGGTATAATAAATGCTGATACAGTTAAAAGGGCAAATCTTCATATTTTGACATCCCAACAACAACAGCAGAGATTAAAAGATAAATAATTTCGTTTCCAATATCAAGGAAAAGTTTGGGTACCTGCAGATCGAGACGGTGAACGTTAAAGATGTCCTTCATAGAGTGTGAATTATATGCTAATAGATAAGATTTATATGCTTCTTTTGCCGCTTGGCGCAGATAGTAGTTGCCCTCAACCATCTTCTCCTGCATCAGTCACGGCAATACATAAGTTTCCTCGGAACCAGTTATTGTGTAGTAATAGGTAACAGCTGAAGCCTGAAGAAAGGAAATTACCAATTGAGACTGCACATTTTTCAGCTTATTCTTATTAATCTGTTGCTCTTCAACGGGGACCTTTTCAGCCTGAAAACAGAATAAAATAAAGAATTGAAATGGAGAACAAGCACCGCACGTAGAAACCTTCAGAAAAGCGATTAGCGCTTGCTTTAAATACAGACACCCTTGTGAAAAGAATGGCACTTTTGTTGTGTGTGCGCGTGTGGGGGTGGGGTGCTGGGGTTTCGTTGCTCCTCTTTATTTTTTCTTCTTGACTACATCATACCGTCAAATAGCGAATAAACTGCATCTCTTCGGGAATGAGGAAAAGAAATGCCTTTCCTTTTCCACCTTCCCCTCGAGCTGTTCGACCGACCCTATGGATATATTCCTGCAAGCAGATATCCCAAAGCGTTTTAAGAAAGGGAAAAAGAAACGGAACTCAGGAATGGATATATTTACCATGCTACAAAATGGATAAAGAAGAACTTTATGATACAAAACTTAAGTGAAATCTTTTAGTAAAGAAGGAATTAGACACCTTGGGATCATCTGGAGGATCAAACTGCACAATCACGTCCTACAAGAAAAGAAAAGAAAAAACAAGCATTAGATTTACCACGAGCATTCGCTTATTTTGATGTGACAGAGCGTATTGGCATAACATGATGTTCAAAAAAAGTGTAGGGAAAGTGCAAAAAGAAAGAGGAAGCATACCACAGCAGGAATATCTAGGCCACGAGCAGCAACATCAGTACAGAGTAAGATTCCTTTCTCTGCTTTGCAGAAGTCAAAAAACGTTTTGGTCCTCTTCTGTTGCTTTTGCTTTCCATGGATATCAAAGCAATCCACATTAACGTATCTAAGAAGGTCCGAGTGGAATTTGACTGAGTTACAAGAAGAGAAGAAGACCATCACTTTCTTAGACCGAGTCGCCACCAGAAATGAATATAGGAGAATAAATCTCTCCTCACTGGGCACAATAAAATAGCCTTGTTTCAGCCCTTCATTGGTGACCTGTATATATTGCACACAACGTCAGATTTTAGAGATTAGGGCTAAATCAAAACAAGAAGAAAAAACATATATTTAGTTACGAATACGAAGTAGATTTAATTTCAAAATAGACATGATGAACACAAAATAAATGTAAAAGGAGAAATACGTCAAACCAGCTGAATTCCTACCTTACTTCTCCCACCATCCACATCAATCAAGTGATATTCTTTCAACGACAATCTAACAAGATCTTGAACCTACAGGTTTAATGGGAAAAGTATTTTAAGAGCAAGGCAATCATGGGAACACACAAAGGCCCTTAGACTCAAGGCATCAAAAGTTAATGAACTATTAACTCTGCGTAGCGTATCAATTTATGCTAAAAATATTTAAAAACAATGTAGAAAGCAAGAGATTGACTATAACAATAAGGATATATATATATATATATATATATATATAGAAATATGATGCACAAACCTTCGTAGTTTGGGTTGCTGAAAATAAAGCTGTTTGCCTTTTCTGCACATCCATTAGCAACTCAATCAGCCAAAGGACATAACCACGTAAAATCCATTAAAATTAATGTATCTTGGCAGAATGCCGATTATAATCATACACAATTAACAAAACTCCAAGATATGTTGCGAGCTGGATGCACCTACTGTTCGCAGCCTAGAGTCTTCGTAACACAAGGTAGATTATTAAATCAAATACTGTACCTTCGGTAGAAGCTTAATAATCTGTTTCATTTCTTCCTCAAAGTTTGCTTCCATAATCCTGTCAGCTTCATCAATTATGAGGCACTGCAAGTCCAAGAGAACAATTAAGCTAAGGATCATCAAATGATAAATCTCGTCAAACAAAGAATATTCAAAGGATCGTCAAGCAAGATAAATTTCGTCTCTAACACAACAATCGAAATTGCAAAAGGACTCCAGTATCTCGGCCAAAGGATTAATAACCACAAAGAATATTCAAATGTCAGAGAAACATTACGTAGAATTTTCTTCCAATAAGAAAATACAAATACTTTTGAAAAACTACAACAATATTGCCGAAGAATAGATGCGAATGACCTTCAAGTTCTTATATATGAATCCCTTGGTATTCTGGAGATGGTCAAGAAGTCGACCAGGGGTTGCAACCAATAGATTTACTCCTTTTACAAGACGTTCTGCTTCACCTCTCCTAGCTGCACCACCGATAACCAACTCAACAGTATGTGAGTGGTACTTCAGAAGGTTCTTTGCCACGGCATAGGTCTGAATTATTTGAAAGGAAAAGTAGTCAGGGTAGAAAGAAGGGGATCAAATGTTCAGAATACAACAACATAACAAGTAATAAAGCATAAATTTTTACACAAATATTTCCATTTTTGGCTTCATTCTTTCGTAGTCTTGTCAGCTTCATCAATTATTTAGAGAATTTCTTTCATTCTTTTTCGAGAATTTGTATATATATTATTGAGAATTTGTCATATTTTAAGCCCAGTAATAATGGGATCATTATTCGATGAGAAGTAGGCTTTAATGTTCAATGAAAAAAGTAAAGTGCTCGCGAGTACTTTAGAAGGCAAAAATTAAATCCAATTTGTTTAGGCATCAAAACGATGCGTTCTTGACTTGGAGCGAGATCAATATGAGAAGGATGACGAGAATATGTCAGTGTTTCACCTGAATTGCAAGTTCCCGTGTTGGACAAATAACAACAACACCCGTTCCATTACGAGGAGTAAACTTTATGTGATATAGCAACTCCACAGCTGGTATAAGAAAAGCAAGAGTCTTCCCGGATCCTGTCCTAGCAGCTCCCAGGACATCTTTTCCAATCAATAGTGATGGGATTGCTCTTGCTTGAATCTGCAGGTGTAAATCTTTTCCGATCAATACTATAAAAGGCCAAAGCCTTATTAATCAACTTATAACCAATCAAGTTCAGCCAGAAAATTTACCTCAGTCATATACTGAAAGTTTAGTTCCTGAATGGCCTTGAAAGTGTTGGCAGACAAATTCAATGAATCAAAAGAGTCTGTGCTCATAATCCCAGTTCCTCCACCTCTCTTGACATTCTTCTTCCTCTTATTCTCCTCCTCCACCCCCTCTGCTTCTTCTTCTTTGTTTTCCTCGTTGACCTCTTCCTTTCCCTTCAATATTTTCGTCTTCTTCTCCTTATTGTTATCATCACCTTCTCCTTTCTCTTCTTCTTCGTTTTGTTGGGCCTGATAAGGGTTTCGAGGCTCTGATTCTTCCGATGGTTTCTTCCCTCTCTTTCTCTTGCGCTTCTTGTTCTTCGTCTCGTCGTCCGTAGATGTGTGACGTATTGGGTCTGTCATGGCGACTAGTTCTCAGAAGAGCTCTCTCGCAGAAACTGTGAGAATGAGGTTTTAGGGTTTGGAGTTTAATGGTACCGGCATGGTACAAGACGTCATCTTACCTTTTTTCAATCTAAATATATAATGTCAAGTGGGCCGTGGCCCTCATATCAGATATTAAACTGATAAGGAATATGGGTGGAGAAACTGCAGAGAAAGAAAGAAGGAAGAACGAAAATAGAAAAGAAGAATAACGATTGCAGGAGTTAATTTCACGTTGTTATTCCATTAGGGCTTCTTCTTTTCTTTTCTTTTTCCTTTTAAATTATTACGTTTGACAAAAAGAAAATAATAATTTAATGATATTTTAGGAATAAAAGATAAGAATGTGTTTTTTAAAATTTACATTGTGGGTGGGTGGGGAAATCGGATAGGGTAGTGGAAATAGTAAAATATTATTATTTATAGATATATTAGGATATTATTTTCGGGTTGCTTGATTAATAGTAAAATAAGATAGGGTAGTGGAAATAGTAGATCTAATAGTAAAATAGTAGATCTATTATTTTCGGGTTGCTTGATTAAGTTTCACAATTCTCTGCCTTTTGCTTTATATATATAGATCTATTAGGATATTATTTTCCTGAAATGATTTTAGCTAGGATTTTTATTATTTTCTTGTTAGCTAAGTTTATGAATATTCTGAAAACTAGGGTTTCTTTATGTTTTATTTAGGCCAACTCATGGCATTGCATTTGTCAGTTTATTCTTATTATTAATCAAATTTAGAGATTTTCTTTATTTTCTGGTGGACTCCAAATCATTCGTGGATTCCGGCATTATTACTTTATGGTGACCGCTTGAGATCCCTGTGTAGCTGTACTTTAGTTTTGCCTTTTCTAGTCCCACCAAGGTGAATTTCAACTTAAAACAGCAGTGCATCAAAGTTCCGGAAAAAGATTGTGGGGACCAAATGTAACGTATCATAGCCTAACCCATATGCCACAACTAAAAGACGTGGGATGATTGAACTTCCCCATATGCCACAACTAAAAGACGTGGGATGATCGAACTTCCCTCCCACTAGAGGAGTGCGGAACAAGGGAGACACAAATCGCTCGTCTGATCCCATTACCATGAAGTGGAGGACGAGATGCGCAAAGCTAGGGAAGTGGGGCTAAACCCAAGACCTCGGAGCACTATAAAAACTCAGCTAGACCTCCAAAGCAAAGGTACGAGAAATTTAATTGAACACTAAGAGTGCATTGCACAAATACTGACTTGAGCGTCGGAGTGACTTTGCAGGTATTCACCCCTTTTCCGTCGTTCGACCTCGGAACGTAATCCGGAGTTCTCTTTCGACCAAGGAAGCGTCACGGACTTCAATCAAGAACTCGTGGAGGTATTTCTTCTTGAAAGAAATCCTGCTCCAACATTACATCCGTGGGAATCTCGCAAAGTTGATCATAAATATGACTGAACCTGCACAAGGAACTCCAAACACCTCCATCCCGGGGAATGCGACGTCCACTCCTAGACCCGGAAGCGCAAGGTCCAACGCCAGGATGGGAACCAAGCCTTCTTTGTTATCCAGTTGAGGGAGATCATGAAAGAATTGCAGAAACGAGAAAGGTAGCGGAGAAAGCTATGGAGAAGGAGCAGAACACTACTTGCAGGGAGGAGGAAGTAGAGACATGAGATCTTTGAGGGAGACTCCTCCAGCAGCACATACTTGAGCATTCGGGACAAGGCCACGACAAAAGATCAAGACAAAGATCTCGACCTGCATAAAATGGCAAAAAGGGCAAAGGACACCGATTTGTGCAATCAAATCAAGAAGATTGTCGGAGGGTACAAACTGCAAACACCCGTAGAACTAGCTTCGGAGGTGGTGAAAGGAATTTGCAAGTCGCCATTCACAGAAGACATCCTGAAAGCCAAGAAGCCAGTTAAGTTCACCCAACCTAAGTTTAAGTTGTTCGAGGGCATGACCGATCCCATTGAGCATATCTATCATTTCCAACAACAAATGGTGCTCGAAGGAGATGATGAGGCCCTGTTATGTAAATTGTTCCCCTCAAGCTTGTCAGGATCGGCCCTGACGAGTTTGTTTTAGACAGCTGAAACCAAGGTCTATTGGTGGTTTCGAAAGGATGTCATGATCCTGTTCAACACGAAGCAAAGTACAGGAGAAAGCCTTAAAGACTACTTGAGGCGTTTTACGGAGGAAATGTCTATTCTTGAGGAATGTGATTCTCATATTGCTTCGTTGGCATTTCGTGAGGGGGTCATACCTGGAACAAAAATGCACAGGTCTTTAGTGAAGGCCCCACCAGTGGAAATGAGGGAAGTGATGGCTCGGGCGGATGAAATCATCACACTAGAAGAAGAAGAGCTCACCCAGTCAAAACGAGCTACTTCCATCATTGCGATCCCAAAGCCTTCACCGGAGCAAAAGGTGGAGATGAAGCGATATTCCTCGAGACATGAACCTAGCAACGAACCTAAGCAAAGCTGACCTTTCACCAGGGTTACGGTGAGTTTAGCCAAACTTTTTCACAAGAACAAGGGTAAGGGTATATTTCGAACACCACCTGCGATAAGTGAATCCCTAGAAAAGCGAGACAGGAACAAGATATGTGCTCATCATAACGACTTTGGACACACTACTAATAAGTGCCGAAGTCTCAGGTATCAGGTGGAGACAATGCTGAGAAAAGGAATGTTATCCCAATACCGCACCGAACCTAAGAATAGGGCAAGTGAAGAGGGTGGGTCAAAAACAATGACCGGCAATATTGCAAATGAAGAACTGCTGGAGATCAACACTATTCATGGTCGACCGAATCCCGTGGAGGGAAAAGATTCTCGATCCACCAAAAAGACGAGCCGAAAAGGTGAGACACATAAACAGGATTGCATCTGCCTCAATCTGCCAAAGCCCTGGAAAAGATTAAAGTTATCTCATTCACGCAGAAAGACATGGAAGGAATTGAGTTCCCTTACAACGATGCATTAGTGGTGACCATTCGCGCTGTCAATTCGATGGTAAAAAGAGTGATGATTGACGAGGAAAGTAGCGCAAATGTGTTATTCTGGAGCACCTTCAAAAGAATGAAGCTGGATGAAAATGAGATTCAACCAAACCCAACACCGATCTACGTATTTGAAGGGACGAAAGCGCAACCGATCGGAGACGTGACTCTGCCGGTCATTGCCGTAGGTAAGACCTTATTCGTTACTTTCGTGGTTGTATAATACTATAATGGGAAGGAATTTGACTCATCGAATGGATGGAGAAGCATCGACACGTTGCCAGGTGATGAGGTGCATATCCGAAGATGGGTGAACCACAGTTGATATCAAAGAAGATCAAGTGGAGGCCAGAAGATACTACAGCATAGCAACTAACCTTAAGGCTGTGACTTCGAAGCAGGTGAGGATTTATAGCAATTAATGATGACCTACAGAACAAAAGGAGGATAACTAAGAGCTTTCGACGATCGAACCACAGGAAAAAAGTTCTGGATCCCTTTTATCTTGATAAAAAAGTGTTGGTAGGCTCCCTCATATCTGAAGATGAGGTAGACCAGCTAATGAAGTTATTAAGAGAGAATAAGGACGTTCGCGTGGTCACATATGGACATGTCGGGGATCGACCTTGAGATTGCGTGTCATCGGCGAACGTTGACCCAAACAACCCCCCATACTAGCAGAAGCAGAGGAGGTTCGCACCTCAGCAGAACCAAATTATTAGCGATGAAGTGGACAGATTGCTCAAGGCAGGATTCATTCGAGAAGTGTGGTGGTAGTAAGTAAAAAGGATGGGAGATGGCATGTGTGCATATACTACATTAACATGAATAAGGCATGCACTTCTCTCATTCCTAGACGCTTATTCGGGATATAATCAAATCCCAATGGCAATTAAGGACCAGGAAAATATGGCATTCATCACCGAGCGAGGCTTGTATTGCTACACAGTGATGTCATTTTGTATCAAAGATTAGTGAACAAGATATTCAAAAGCCAGATTGGCAAAACGATGGAGGTTTACATCGATGACATGGTCGTCAAGAGCCAGGAAAAATCCCAACATGTCAGACACCTAGAAGAAGTCTTCAACATACTGAGGAGATATAGAATGAAACTTAACCTGAAGAAGAGCTCATTCAGTGTTTCGTCAGGGCAGTTCTTTGGGCAAATAGTGAAGAAGCGAGGCATCGAGCCCAACCCATCGAAGGTGGAGGCTTTGCGGAATATGCCTGATCCAAGAACACCTAGAGATGTGCAGGTTCTAACAGGGCGAATAACGGCTCTCAGCCTGTTCATTTCAAATAATTCGAAATAAGGACAGAAGCATATGGGGGTAGATGTGGCAGCAAAAATTAAGGCCCAAGTAACAAGCCACTTCCCATGAACCCTAAATTTATGGAGTGGAGGGAATCAAATAACTTGATATCCACTACTATTGAGGATGGAGATAAATAAGGGATATGGGACATGGAGTCCAAGGGTTCAATGCCTATAAAAGGCTAACTAATCCCCCAGCATAAAGGGAGAGAGTTATGATTGATTCTATTACAGTATTCATGAACGAACACTGACTTGAGCGTCGGAGTGTTTTCTTGCAGGTACCCTCCTCCTCACTCAATGGTGATAATCAAATATGGTGTCTGGCTTCTCAACATGGAAATCAAAAATTACTTGTTGGAGGATCCGAAATTTTCCACTCCAACAGTTGGCGCCGTCTGTGGGAACCATACAAAAAGTCATATTAAGGAGCAAGGGACATTGTATAATTGAAGGCTCACCCGTGCTACAATGGGGGCAAGAGTTTTCTCCCCCAATAAGAGAAGAATTTCTAACTCTTTATCTCTCACAATTTAACGATTGGATGAAAATATTACATTCTATGATTGCACTTCTTCATATACTCTGAAAGTTTTATGTGGGCATTATCAAAGTCTTTTTTTATTAACATTGCTTATTGCATCATGTGACAAACGGATTGAATTGGAGGGCACATGATAAATCCTTCGAACGGGGATATTTCATTCCCACTTGATTTGAAACAACCCGGTCCTGTATTAATATTTAATTATTAATTTATTCCAATAAAAGACCACTATACCCCAAGCATATTTTAATGGTATAAAAGTTGACTTTTTGACTTGGAAGGAATTTTGGGATTTCAGTTATACTGTTGCGTAGAGCGCAGCGAGATGAGTCCATAGACACGTAGTGGACTCAAATCGGAGTTGTAACGAAGGAGTTACAATTAAAAGAAGTTCAGTGGCATAATCGTAAATTTTTTGAAGTTTAGATTTTATAAACCCAAAAATTTCTGGATTCGTGGGGGGAGCCTGGAGCAGGTGACTTTGGGAGCTGTTTTCTCCCAGCTTCGACCCCGATTCAGGCAAGACCAGTGCTAAACGAACCACCAAACTTCCCTCTTCCAGCCCCTGCCCTTCACCGCCTCGATCCGCCGCCATAGTCGCTAATCCGCCACAAAACAGCGGTGCTGGATAGTTTTGACGAACTTCCAACCTTTCGTTCTCTATCGTCCGGCCACCAAGTCAGACGAGTTAGGCATGATTTTCTAGCTATTTTTCATGCTCTAGCTGCTGGTTAGGTAGGATTCCAGAAATTTCGAGCGTAGATAGCTCGATTTACAAGTTAGGTTTCAACCGATTTTGAGAGCATACAGTTTCCGCCAGTTCTGGCCACTTTTTGGGGTATGTCCAATAACAAAAGTTGTTCCAAATGAGGTGTTTTACCTAAGTTAGGAGTTTGGGCCTGCGGTTCGGAGTTTTTCCAGTCGCCGGAAATTGATCAAGCCACCCACGCAGCTGCAGCGCGGGTGCCAGCGCGTGGATAGATTGGTGGAGACCACATTCAGTTTTAGAATGATCGTTGTGTTGTTACGAGCTCGTAGGATTTCACGGATCTCAATTTGGTTAACGTTTGAACCCCTAACGGATCTCGCATCTTGTGTGATTTCCGGGTTCAATAGTTTCAAGCCGTTGGATTGTAAACATTTTCAGATATGGTAATTTGGACTTGGCCAGATCGTATAGTGTTTGACGGATCGTAAAACAGATTCCTTACTCCGAAATGTCACCCTAGAGCGAGTTTTACAAGAAACAAACTCAGTTGTAGATCAGGAGCAGAGGAAAGAACTATATGTGGCTTGGCAGCCTACAGTTATCAAAGGCGCAGCCACGAGTTAGGGCCTTAGGGTTTGTGTTATTATTTTTCAGGGCCTTTTGGTCATTCACGACCCACAACCACTGTGTGTCAGCTTTAAACAGATTCGACCCGATTCCAAAGTGGAATTTGGGTCATGTCGTTTCAATTGGTATCAGAGCATTAGGTTAACTTCCTGTAGACACAGCATCACATGTGCATCCTTATTTTCAGAATTGCTGGACAGCTTATTTTGTTATTTTACCTCATTGGCGTTGGTGAGTAAACAGGCATCCAGTAAGGGTTGAAAAAATTCGTTGAGGTTTTCATTTGAAAAACATATTATACATGTTATTATATATATATATATATGTATGTATGTTGAGAACCGAGGTTTAGAAAGATGAGCATAGATTTAAAATATGGTTTTGTGAAATTAAAGGAGGGTTTGTGATAAGTTTTGATATATGATTTTCAAACCCACCATTGGGTACCCCCCAGTTGCCTTGAGACAGTTTATGCCCCATGAGTATTGGGGACGCCTAAACCGTGTGGTGCGAGGATTGCGGCTCAGTCGACTAATGGTCCCCGAGACTGGGAGGAATGCGGCTCGGATGGACTTGGTGTCTCCGGGACTCAGAGGATTGCGGCTCAGATTGAAGTGTTATCTCGAGACTGCGAGGAATGCAGCTCGGTTAACTTTATGTTTCGAGACTCGCGAGGAAGGAATTGAAATATCGAATTGACGGATCAGATATGGGGGTACACCTAGGTGGAGAGAATTTAAGTCCTAAGATGCTTTTAAACTAAATTGAAGATTTTATACAGTTACCACTATTTTCTTCGGCATCACAAATGTTTTACAAGTAATATATGGAAATATATATATATATATATATCTAAATATGTATATGTTTATTTATGAACCTTACGTGAGTTCAGTACAAGGGTATCAGAGCTTGTTTATTTTATTTTAATCTAGTTTGCTTTTAACTTATCTTATTTTATTTTATTTAAGTTGTTGGCTTTTATCTTTTTATTATTGGTCATGGTATTAAACAGTTTCAGTATTTCCAGCATATTTTGCCCACGAGTCTTATAGTTATTCGGACCGTGGGAGCTAGAATTGCGGATCAGGTTGACCAGATGTCTCCTGAGTCCAGCGAGGATTACAGAGCATGATGAACTATACACTCAATGTTTTTAGCAGAATTACTGTTTGGAAAGTCATGCATAAGTAGAAATGCACGAGTTAGAATGTTTGAGATTGCTAGTGGATTATTGTTGTTCTGAAAGTTGAGATTGATTAGCAGATTGATTTATTTGGTTTGTTACAACCTGAGACCTGAATATTATGATGTTTGATTGCTTGGATATGATTTAATGCATGCTGGCAGATGAGTTATATAAATATACATGTTTGTTTTACAGGTGAAATGTTTTTGGAAAATGTTCAGTTTACAGGGGAGACTACTGCCGAATTTTCTGTAGAAGTCACACTTGAATTTCATTTAATTTCATTAAAAATGGCAAATTAGTCTTTTATGCCCAGCATTAGCCAGGTGTCAGACACTCAGAGGGAAAAAGGGATTTTAGATAAATATTAGATTCATGGCAGCAGAGTTTTAAATTTATCAAAAATTCAGTTATTTATCAGATCTTTTCCGAGTTTTATATTTTCTTAAGCCACCTCAGGTATCCAGATATAAATAGGTTGCTTTCAGATTTTATTGATTGTCTTATAGATACAGTTATTAAGATGCAAGTGGTGAGTGCGTACTAGAAGAGCGTACTTAAGCACCGAGTAGCGATCGTGAGGCCCAGACCTCCACCCAATCCAAGGGGATAAGTAAATTTCGAGGATGAAATTTTTTTAAGGGGGTAGATTGTAACAACCCGGTCCTTAATTAATATTTAATTATTAATTTATTCCAATAAAAGACCACTATACTCCTAGAATATTTTAATGATATAAAAGTTGACTTTTTGAACGGGAATAAATTTTGGGATTTCAGTTATACCGTTGCGTAGAATGCAGCGAGATGAGTCCATAGACACGTAGTGGACTCAAATCGGAGTTGTAACGAAGGATTTACGATTAAAATAAGTTCAGTGGCATAACAGTAAATTTTTCGAAGTTCAGATTTTATAAACCCATAAATTTCTGGATTCGTAGGGGGCTGGAGCAGCTGACTTTGGGAGCTGTTTTCTCTCTTCGACCAATTTCGATTCAGGCAAAGTACTGCCAAACGAATCACCAAACTTCCCTATTCCAGCTCCAACCTTCACCGCCTCGATCCGCCGCCATAATCGCGAATCCGCCAAGAAACAGCGGTGCTAGAGCGATTTTGTGAGAACTTCCAACCTTTCGTTCTCTGTCGTCCGGCCACTAAATCGGACGAGTGAGGTATGGTTTTCTAGCTATTTTTCATGCTCTAGCTGCTGGTTGGGTAGGATTTCAGAAATTTAGCGAGATAGCTCGATTTACGAGTTAGATTTCGGCCAGTTTCGGCCACTTTTTAGGGTATGTCCAAGAACAAAAGTTGTTCCAAATGGGGTGTTTTACCTAAGTTAGGAGTTTGGGCCGGCGGTTTGGAGTTTTTCCGATCGCGGAAATTGATCAAGCCACCCACGCGCTGCCGGAGTGTGTGCCGACGCGTGGACGGATTGGTGGAGGCCACATTCAGTTTTAGAATGATCTTTGTATCGTCACGAGCGCGTAGGATTTCGCGGATCTCAATTTGATTAACGTTTGGACCCCTAACGGATCTCGCATCTTGTGTGATTTTCGGGTTCAATAGTTTCAAACCGTTGGATTGTAACCATTTTCAGATATGGTAATCTAGACTTGGTCAGGATTGTATAATGTTTGACGAATCGGAAAATAGAGTCTCAGTTACTCCAGATATGTCAGCCCTAGAGCTAGTTTTACAGTAAACAAATCAATTGCAGATTAGGAACAGAGGAAAGAACTACGTGTGGCTTGATCTCTCAGTAAGGGACGTAGGCAGCCTACAATTATCAGGCACAGCCACGAGTTAGGGCCTTAGGTTTGTGTTATTGTTTTTCAGTGGCCTTTGGTCATTCACGCGACCCACAACCACTGGTGTCGCTTTAAACAGATTCGACCCGGATTCCAAAGTGGAATTTGGGTCAGGTCGTTTCATGATTATCTACATAGTGTAATATATTTTGGGTGCCAGATTTTAATATCTCTGTTATTATCTCAAAAACATTAATCATCACAAGGATATACTCGATTGTCATTCTCACGGTCATACTCATGACAACCAAATTCTTTTGTTGTGATGAGATGGGGGCAAGCAGTTTAAATGCTTCAAATGATATCATTTCTTATCACTGACATACATGATGATACTACCACTACTTCAACTGAAGCTGCTCTATCTACGCTACATGCTCGACATTGGATGGTGAATCGATCTCAAACAGGGAGTTTAAAATTCTCTTCGAGGTATGCTTTGCATCTCCGGGTTGATCCTAAAGATGTTGAGCCTTCATGTTTTAGCAAAGTTATCAAACACGCAGAATGGAGGACTGTCATGGCCACAGATTTCTGTCTTTGTAAAGGTGTGGGGCGTGTACTTTGGTTCCTTTTCAACATCACATGAATGTTCTTCCCAACAAGTGGTTGTTTAAGATTAAAAGACACTCCGATGGATCCATTGAGCGTTATAAAGCGCGTTTGGTGGCTAATGGTATACATCAACAGGAGTGGGTCGATTATTCAAAGATATTCAGTCATGTGGTTAAGCATACCACAATTTGTATGGTTATTGGGGAAACCTATATCTATTCTAGTCGGCAATTGAGTCTTCACTATAGTGAGCCTATTTTGGATCCTTCTAAATATCGCCAAGTTGTGGGTGCCTTACAATACCCCATTATTACTTCGCCTGACTTATCTTATGTTGTGAACCAAGTCTGCTAGTTCATGCACTCATCTACAACTGTGCACTGGCATGCAGTGAAACGCATTCTGTGGTATTTGAAGGCCAGATATGATCATGGGCTTTGGTATCAACCTGGCAAGCTTGAATTAAATGTTTATTATGATGTTGACTATGCAGGGGATCCTGATACAAGATATTCTACTGGTGGTTTTTGTGTCTATTTTGGTTCTAACTTAATTTCCTGGAGCTCAAAGATGCAGAAGATTGTTTCATATTCTAGTACAGAGGCCAAGTACAGGCAATTACCTTATACTGCTACTGAGTTATCTTGGTTACGCTCCTTATTCCGAGATCTATATATTTTCTTATCTATGCCTACCATATGGTGTGATAATGTTTCCTCTATTGCTCTTGCTTCCAATCCGGTTTTTCATTCTCAGACTAAGCATTTAGAAGTCGACTACCACTATATTCGGGAGAAAGTGGTTCGTGGTGAGTTGAATGTTAATTATATTTGCTCCCAAGATCAGGTTGCTAATTTGTTCACTAAAGGTCTCAGTTCTTCTCGGTTCAAGACACTTGTTTTCAAGCTTCATGTTCTCTCAGGACCACTCAACTTGAAGGGGCTGTTAAAGCAAGGTCTGTCGTGGATAAGTCTACTGAGTTTTTGAATTTAAATTCATCTTGTTTGAATGACAGTTGTTTATCCTACGTTTCTTTTGATGAGGAGCTTTGTGTTGTATAGGACTTTATCGCTTAATAGTTGATATCCTGGTTTATAAAAACAGTTTTATGATTTTCAAACTTGTACTTATCTATACAATCATTATAAATACATAGCTACAACCATATTAGTTTTGCAAGCTTTCACGCCATTGCAAAGTCTTATAGACGGAAGGTGTAATTTTAAAAATGTGGGTATCAAATTGATGGAATTAAAACCTCATAGCCCATTTTCATACAACACCTAAATCTCGATCGACTAAAATGTCATTAATCCTAAATCTCGATCGACTCAAATATACATACAATCTAAAATTCCCTCAATTATTTTTTCTCCACAGCCATAAAAAACCAGAGAGAATAAAACAAAAATACAGTCTATGTTAGAGTAACTCCACCCATTTGCCATGGCAAAGGTCAAGGGGGGGATAGGGCAGTTATTATTCATGTGAATATTGTCTGCTCTTACAAAAAGTAATGTGTGTTTCATCTGTTGCCATGACAAATGGCAAATACTATTAATTTTTTTTTTCTTTTTTAACCTAAATAATTATTTGGATAATATTTTAGGATAAGATTTTTGGATTCGTACGTGTCAATATTTATTATAAAATTCATATCTCATAATCGAATAAAATTTTCGAATAAGATTTTTGGTTTTAAATTTCAGATAAGATTTTCACCCTCTAAAATCGTGCCACGTGTCATCCCTATATGCCTAAATTTTTCTATAAAACTAGAGGCTCAACTCATATCTCTCACAATAGATCTTCTATATATTTTCATTTCTCATATTTTAGAATTTATACTCCATTTTCAATGTCAGACATGAGGAGATGCTTGGAGAGACAAGAGTGAGAAACTAATGAAAAAAGGCGTAGACGAGCTGAAGGCAAAAGGGTGCAGAGAGAACAAGATCAACAAGTTGCCATAGCAGTGGCTTTGCTTGATGAAGAAAACCAAGGCCGCAACCGTGGTTCACAAGTCAGCCATAGCCCGAATGTGGACAGATATAGGCATTCTCGAGGTAAGAATCTTTTGGAAGATTATTTTATCTCAACTTCTTTGTACTCTGATGTTGATTTCCGAAGGCGATATAGAATGCAACTCCATTTGTTCAATAAAATCATGCATGATATTTGCAATTATGATGCATACTTTGTTACAAAGTGTGATGCTGCTGGGATTTTGGGACTTCTTCTGGAGCAAAAGCTTACAGCTATTATACGAATGTTGGCGTATGATTCATCTGCTGATCAGGTGGATGAGATTGCTTGGATGGGAAAATCCATTACTTTGGAGAGCTTGGTAAGATTTTGTGATGCAGTCGAAACTCTATACATCAGGGACTACCTGCTTAGACCTACGCAGAGGGACTTCCAACGGCTTCTACAGAAAGCCGAAGTTCTAGGATTTATAGGAATGATTGGTAGCATCGACTGCATGCACTAGCAGTGGAAGAATTGCCCAACTGCCTGGCAATGAGATTATGGAAATATAAATAAAAAAAGTATCATCCTTGAAGTCGTTACTAGATTCGATTCATGGGTTTGGCATGCCTTCTTTGGAGTTGCCGGATCTCAAAATGACTTGAACTTGCTGGGTCAATTTCCGGTGTTCAAAGATGTTTTGAGAGGTGAAGCCCCGAATATCACCTATGAAATCAACAATATCGTCTACCATAATGGGTATTATCTAGCAGACGGCATCTACCCGAGGTGGACTATATTTGTGAAATCAATTCCGTATCCCCGATCGGAGATGCAAAAATTATTTGCTGCCTATCAAGAGGGTTACAGAAAATATGTGGAGATGTGTTTTGGTATCTTCCAAGCGCAGTGGGCTATTATTAAGGGTCGGCGTGACTGTTTGATTAGGAGGTGCTGAGGAGCATAATGATGACTTGTATTATCCTCCATAACATGATTGTGGAGGATGAGTATGATTACAATGCTGCATACGTGTATAAACCAGATCCCATGAACACGGCCTTGACAAGAATTTATGAAAGGCCTATGGGGCCACATGGAGAACCATTGAAGCATGAACCGTTGGTTAGGGACGGTCATGTCATGACCCGTATGATTGATCGATATACGAAGATGCAATCGTCCTATATTCATGAATGACGTCAAGTTGACTTGATGGAGCATTTATGAGCGGTGAAAGGCAATGACGGTAAATGAAGTGAAGTGAAGAAGTTTTATTTTTAATTATGCTTAGGTTATGTTTTATTTTTATTTATGCTTTGGTTGTGGTTTTTTTTTTTTTTTAATTTATGCTTGTGTTGTGGTTTTTTTTATAATTATGTTTTGTTTGATGTATGGAATGTTTTGAATAAAAAAGTATTTTATTAAATGCTTTCTTTATTCACTCAAAGAAAACCAATACAAGTAATTAATAATTACTACTAATTAAATAAAATATATGAATTACAACTATTTTTTAAAACAAAACATTAAAATACAATGAAACAAAAGGCAAGAAAACTTACTTAATGGTTTTGATCATTTAACCAATCCGTGTTGCTAGGTCCATCGTCACGGAAAAGTCTTCTTCTCATAACATCCCTTCGTTCTAGCTTCCAAAATTGTTTTGGTTCATATGACATATGGCTTGTATCCATGACCACAGTTTCTCGATCCTTCATGTCAATGTTTTCCTTGCGTACATACTCCCTTTCTTTTGCATATTCTGCTTGAATTGCCCTCTCGTCTTCTTGGATTTTGATGTCTATTTCAATTCTCCTTGCACTATGCCTTGCAATTTCCTCCAAATTTTTTGATGTATTATTGCTATAATTACTCTCTCTCTCTCTCTCTCTCTCTCTCTCTCTCTCAGCCAATACGCCGCCTTTCAGTCCATAGGCCGCGGCTTGTTTTCAATGGGTGAGTCTTGACTCATCGAGGAATCCATAGGCAAATCCAATGCTAGTGAATTACGAAGTGACGTCTCGTTCAACACAACAGTCGGACCCGTTGGAATAATTCAGAATCTTGAACAATTCTTCACCACCTCCCAACATTGGTCATGTTTGAAAGTTTTTTTGCCTTGCCCAATAGCACCAAACCACATTCATAATCTTTAAAAAATTAAAAAAAATGGAAATGCAAGAAACATTAAAAAAATATTGGAAATGCAAGAAATATTAACAAAATATTGAAAATGCAAGAAACATTAAAAAAAAAATGGAAATGCAAAAAATATTAACAAAATATTAGAAATGTAAGAAATATTAATACAATATTGTTTATGCAAAAAATATTAACAAAATATTTTATTGCAACACCAAATATTGTTTTGGCTTGAGCTCCCCCCTTGCCCTGACTTGGGCTCCTCGGTGGAATGGCTCTTAAATCTCCATGGCACCTTTGGCCTTCCTCTGTGTGTTTCGGAGATAACCCATCATCATCTCACCTTCTCTAAGGAGTATATTTTCATCTCTCTCTCCCTCTCTCTCTCTCTCTTGAATATGCATTTTTTGTTTTTATTCTTTTTCCTTTTTGTGGGTGGTTTTGTTTTAGGATGGTGGATCATGATCGCAGAAGGGAGGCCATGAAAAGGCAGAGATCGCAAGCCAGAGTAGAGCTGCATACAAATCAAGAACTGGGTTTTGAGAGAAGCAGCGGAAGCGTGGAAGATGAGATCAGGGAAGGTGGGGTTGATGAAGATCTGTGTTGCAGTTACTTGGCTTGTACTGCAAAAGCTGCATAGCTTAATTAGCTTAGCTTAGCATTAATTAATCAAGGCTTAAGTGCTACAGTGCTCCTTAGAACATTAGAACATTAATCAATTCTCACTAAACCCCTTTAAAGTTAAAGTGACTCACTTTTCCCCATTGACCGATGTTTTGTATCTCACTTTGTCCCTCATCGTCAAGTCTGTTAAAAATTCCATTAAAAATATAAACGTGGCACCAATGGGACCCATTTGCTAATCTAAATGCCATGTGTGAAGAAAAAAAAATTCCAAGTGTGAGCTCCAAATCATCAAATCCCACCTCATGAATCTTCTCTCCAATCCACGACTTTACCTCTGGGATCTCACTGTCAGGCAAGTTTTGGTGAGCAACAACAGGCTTCACAAGATTGAAAGTGGAAGAGGCTGGCATTGTTGACAGAGAATGAGCAAATCTCTGGAAGTAAACCCATTGCCCAGAATCAACAGCGGAAGTATCAGACTCGTCACATTCAGGAATGGTAGCAGTTGGAAAATGGATTTGGTGACGGGTTGGGCTAGCTAGAGTAGAGAGAGCATAAAACGGGAAATCGAAAGAGGCCATGGATTGTTTAGCAATGGAGTCCCAGTTTGGAATTGGGTTGGGGTTTTTGGAGGTTGGGGATGAGAGCAGTGGGGTTACAGGGGCACCATTGGAAATTCGCAGAGGGAGAGACAAAGGAATTGCAGAGCGCAAATAGTGAATGGGATTGGATGAATTATGCTGGGGATCGAAACGGCTCGGGTTTGGATAGGAAGACGACAAAGGACTGGCTTGGTAGGATGAGATTAGACTAGGATTTAGAGAAGAGTAAGGGCTAATCATGGTTGATGTGCTCGGTGTATCAATTTGGGTTGGCTTCAATCCCTGTACAACAACACCACCATCACATCATTAGAATTCATAAATAAATAAATTTTTAGGTGGATTTTTCCTTTGGATTTGAGCTATGACAATTATGGGAAAATAATTAAAAATTAAAAAAAATTGAAGAATTAGGACAATTAAAGTGAATTAAAGAAGAGAAGGGAAGTGGGACCTTGCGATAGGTAGTGCCGTCGTCTTCGATGGTCCAGCCAGCCTGGAGACAGAGAGCTTTTAACACCTTCTTGTTGTCACAGTGCTTGGGCAAATTGAAGTTGCCCTAAGCTCGGAGCCCTGCGAATATCTTCGCAGCTATGGCTCTCCTCCTCCTCTCTCTCCTTCCACGACTGCTTCCTCAGCGCTACCGTCGCCGCAGACGTGGCTCCATCCGACGTCATTCTCTGATCAATTATCTTCCCTCTCTTTTTTCTCTCCGTATCAAGCGCTGTGCAATTAAGTTTTTTGTAGTATTATTAATTTTTTTAATAATTAAATTAAGTTTTTTAAAAGACATTTTAAATTTTTTTAAATTTTTTTTTCACACATGGCATTTAGTTTAATAAAATAACGGGTTCCATTGGTGTCACATCAGCATTTTTAACAGAATTAACGGTGATGGGCAAAGTGAGACACAAAACATTGGTCAATGGAGCAAAGTAGATCACTTTAACTTTAAAGGAGTTTAGTAGAAATTGACCAATGTTTCAGGGGGTATTGTAGCAATTAAGTCATTAATCAAATATTTGTGTTTTTGGATCTAGCTAGACGTCAAATGTTTGCATTTCACTGCGAAACCATTATCATAGGACAGGCATAAAATCTATTAGCTCTTTTTCCAGGATAATTCCAACGTCTATTCTCAGAAACAAAAGCAAATTGCTGCATTATCCTATTATTTCTTCCATTTCAATTTTCAGGCTAACGACTGAATCATTTAGCCTTTTTTTTTTTTCATATTATAAAATATTTTCCTTCTACGATATGCCAATAGCCTTCTAATAACCATAAGTGTCCACAATATAACAAGCTGCCCGTCTAGCTCAGTTGGTAGAGCGCAAGGCTCTTAACCTTGTGGTCGTGGGTTCGAGCCCCACGGTGGGCGCTAGTGATTCCCTTTTTAACTTTTTGGTGGGCACATGCCTAAAATTCAGATAATATTTATACAAATTTCTCTTTTTTTAAAGTAAATTTTCTCGCAGAAAGACAATTCACCATTAACGAACACAGCCACAGGGACAGACTACAAGGCATGCAATTAATTCAAAAAGCATCTACAGATCAATAAGGCTGTTCAAAAACACCATGACTGGAAAAGTAAGAAAAAAATAATAATTTAATTTCAACTATTGTACAAGCCAAATATTAAAATGAGAATAAAGTCTATTTCATGGTTGCTATTTTCAAGCATTTCCAAACACGGGAATTAAAATCATTTATTCTCATTCTCTAGGAACGGGGACTCAATTAAGAAAATTATTCCGTGGACCAAATGAATCTTTAAGAGCATTTACAATCATGTTATCTATTTTTTAGTTAAAATTTAACTAAAAATATATAAAAACTATTTTAGGAGCTCTATATAAAAATTTAACTCCAATCAAACTCTCTAGTTTAGGAAGTCATAAATGCTATAACTCTTTTTTAATTGCTCATCTCTCTCTTCTAGATTTAGGAGCTCCTAGAAGTCTTCATATTTTATAAGGTGGATATCAGCATGGTTGAAGTTATATTTTTCTCATTCCTCCCTACAATTTATCTAAAAATGTGATTTAGGGAGCCCATTGTGGATACTCTAACAAGGTTGCAAACTAAACTCAGCGTTACTTTTCAGTCATAAATTTGTTGGCATCATCCCCTTCTGGGCTTTTAGGCTTAGAAACACACTGGACTTGACTTAACATACAAATTGGGCTTGGTTTAGACCCAAATGCATGAAGCAAATCTTTTTGCCTTGTAATCATTCAGACAGCAAGAAATGAGAGCCCATGTCCTTTCCCTTACCATGTGGCAAGCTTTCACAGTATGCATCTTTCCCATGGTCCTATGACCTAGTGTGTCAGATTTTCTCTCTACAATTAGATAGATCAACCCCTTTTGCTTTAATTACCTTTTCAGGGCTTACACCAACTCATTTCCCAAAATAAATCCCCAAAAACCAACACCAGAAATAGATACATACTTACAATCTAAAATTCCCTCAATTATTTTTTCTCCACAGCCATCAAAAACCAGAGAAAAGAAAACAAAAAATGCAGTCCATGTTAAACCTCCATGGCACCTTTGGCCTTCCTCTGTGTGTTTCAGGGATAACCCATCATCATCTCACCTTCTATAAGGAGTATATTTTCATCTCTCTCTCTCTCTCTCTCTCTCTCTCTCTCTTGAATATGTGTTTTTGGTTTTTATTCTTTTTCCCTTTTGTGGGTGGTTTTGTTTTAGGATGGCAGATCATGATCGCAGAAGGGAGGCCATGAAAAGGCAGAGATCACAAGCTAGAGCAGAGCTGCATGCAAATCAAGAACTGGGTTTTGAGAGAAGCAGTGGAAGCGTGGGAGAAGAGATCAGGGAAGGCGGGGTTGATGAAGATCTAGCTAGTGTGCTACATGATCTGTGTTGCAGTTATTTGGCTTGTACTGCAAAAGCTGCATAGCTTAATTAGCTTCTCTTAGCTTATTAATTAATCAAATATTTATGTTTTTGGACCTACTTCTGCTTAATGTTTAATATTCTCTGTGGGGTTTGTTTTAATTTTTATGTTCATATCTTTTGAGTTTATCTTCGATCTGGTTTCCTCCTTGGCCGGTTTGGCTTTTTTTTGCCTTTTTGTAGTTTTGTGATCTTGCTTTGATGTCATTGTTCTTGTTTTGGACTGTTTCTCTGCACATTGTTCGTGTTCAAATTCTTGTTCACAGACAAATGAAAGTTTCTAGGCAATTCATCCTAAAAAGAAAAAGAAAAAGGAAAAGAATCTCTTGAGTAAGAAAAGGAAACAGAATCTTTTGGGAAGAAAAAGAAGCAGAAGACAGATCATTGAAATTACCTCACTAGTGCAGAAATTTGTAAAACAAGAAAACCAGCGAGTGGCATTATTATATGAATAATATATAAGCCACGTATTCTCTTCGTTGCTGTCCTCTCCTCTCACAGGCCATGGGCTTTTCAACCTTTTATTAGCCACGCATTCTTTCCTTCCTCTTCACCTTCAACGTCCACTTCAATTTTACTCAGCCACAACCCCAGAACTCATACATGTATAAACCTTTGGTTCAAGTTCAACAACCCTACATGCTTTTAAAAGGAAGAAAGGATAATAAAGAAAAATTTATGTTCCATTGATAAGTTTGTTAAATTGAAATTGGTAGGCGATTCAATGTAGTGGTTGGAAGTTCATCCATTGGTCCAATGTGGTTCCTACAATTTTGAAAAGGAAAGTGTGAAAAGGCTGGAGCTGTGTTTCAATACTCTTTGATATTGTGTTCCATTGTCAGATATGTGCAGCACTCAAACAAGTGAGTTACCATAGAAGGTGGGCACCAACCCATGACTGCAGCATTAGTCTCTCAGTTTTCAAAGAGACGTAAGAAAATAGGAATGGTAGATGGGAATAGCGTCACTCTTTATTTAAAGGGTAAAACTGTAAGGGATTTGTAACTCAAGTGGTTAAGAGTATTTATTCATGTACCCGAGGTCTTAAGTTTTGTTTATCCTTCCCCAATATCGCTTGTATCCAAAAAAAAAAAAAAAAAACTAAATACAGGTGTCCGTGGTCCGAACAAGCAAAATAAGGTGTATAGTGTAGTTAAATTTGGAGAAAGATGAAGTGATAATGTTGTGGTTTTCTTTCCTAGGGGGTTGGGTTGAAACAAACATGTGGAAGACAAGAGCAAAACACCACATTAAAAGCAGTGGGTATAAATGGGACGTATGATGAAACAACTGACACTGTTGATAAATAAATACAAACACCCATCTTTATCAATTTGCACACTTTTTTGGTCACGCCATCGTTGACATCTATCTTTTACTGTCGAATTAAGGCACCACTGATATGTGCTCTTGTCCTGTCTTCGATGTCATGGACTGTAAACCAATTTTTACCATGGGGCAGCAATGAACGTGTCTCCGGCTAAAATTTGAATGGAGATTGTGATGGCTGAGATTCACTGTTTATATCAAGAAAAGAAGAATACAAGATTCACTGTAAGAGCCAAGTTGTTGCTGGCCCTTCGAGTAGGCTGAGAATTCTGCAGTCGCTCGCTGGCCCCTAAATTTTTACATTTGAATATGATATCAGCTTCTTATCGAGTAGTTCTTCAGGTAGCGATCGTATTGTTACGTAATGTTACTAAAGAGTCAAAATATAAATAAAAAGATTCACAATCATACAAAAACACAAGTTATGAATATGTCAATGGTTTACCCAATGTGGGGTTTTGTCCACAGAATTTGTATATATAGAGTGTTTTTACTAATAATCAATGAGTTTAGCATTTGACGCATATACAGAAGTCATAAGAAGAAGAAGAAAACCTTAATTTCTAAATGGGAAAGTGTTCCTTTTTATTGGGGGAAGAGAGAGAGAGAAAGGGGCATTGCCTCTACGTTGTTTCTTCAATATGGGACGAAAGAGTCCTTTTGTGGACCTCGCATGCGAAAGTTCCCTCCTTGTATCCATCTGAGATTCACATTTGTGATTCATCTAGTATTACAGAATATTTCATACTTGCCTCAAAATTTGAATATAAGATTTTTGAAATGCACACAAATAGTAAATACTATGTCGTACTCCACGGCAGCAACCAGAAAGAAGACAGGTCCTCATCACAAAATCATAGAAGAAAAACCCATAAGAAGAATAAGCTCTCCAATGTTTCTCATTCATATAGTATTTCTTTGACAATATTCCCTAGAAAATAGTGGCCAACGGAAGATCAATATGTATGAGTTAAGTCTCCCACTGTGTCTATATGCGCTATAGACTTGGAGCGATTTAGGCGTTCTTGTCTTTGTAAAAATAATCACTATCAGTTCTTTGTGAAATCAATTTTGTGAAATAAAGTTGTTGGTATTTGGTAAACATTTTGTTAGAAGTGCAGTTGGTAAAAAAAAACATGGGGTTATTTTTGAAATTTTGAAAGTTTCATTAAACCTAGCGCCTCTTCAAAATTGATTCCTGCATAATCAAAAAATGAAAGCAACTCATCACCTGCTTTCCCTAATTGCTTTCTCTCACAGCAATTATTCAAAATAAGTGATTTTATTATCTTTTACCAACAAGTTGGACTTTCAAAATTTTCAAAATAATCACTTATAGCCCCAAATAAACAATGTCAAACAAGCACTTGGTATTGTAGATAATCCTTTTTGGTAGGCTTTGTTGCCTTAAGATAACAGAAGGGAAAATAAGAGAGCAATGTATCTGCACGCTTGATTAATCGTGGAGATGTGGGGACAAAATTACTTCCAAAATGCGATGCGAGGAATAGGGTTTGAGGTGGATCCCTATAAGCTATGTATATTAGGTTTTCTACTTTCAAAGTTTCAATTATCAGCATTGTCCCCCATGCTTTCCTATCCTTTATTTAAATGTCAGTTCTGGATCAGATTACTAATAGTAAAAATGAGTATTTATGCTCTTCATTTAAGTCTTACTCAAAAACACATATGGTTTGCTTAAGAATAGCTTTTTTAATGTATTCCGATTTTCTTCCGTTTAGTAACACATGAACATTGAAATTAATCGGAATCCAAATTTACCATGATTTTACTAACCAGACTCCACAAGTCTAATCCTTTTTGTCAGGCAACACAGCACAAGTCCAATCCCACGACAAAACTAAACCAGTGTGAATAAACAAAGAACAAGAAGCCTCCGAAGGCCAAAAAGACAAATAACCCATATCCACTATACACTCTAGTAAGATATCGCAGGATACGATTAGATTTGGCATCAACAAACATGCTGCATCAAAATTCATACACCACAACAGGACAAAGCACATGAGAGGAAATGTGAAATACCAAAGGGATATAGAATCATTACGACAATAAAACATAGTTTTTTAAATTAAAATCCAGAGTAGCAGAACCAACCACAAAAATATTTAACCGAAGGACAAGGACTCCGTATGCTATAACGTCGCCACCGCCTGTCAAGCACCCAATTCTGGGACTGAATGCCTAACAATGATGACCAAAAACTATATAAACAGTATGACCAACAAACCATAGTAATAGTGACAATAGGTAAGTTTTTACTACTATTATTATATTTATATAAGATTTCCCCTGCGGAAATCTGATGAGCCAGTCCGGTTCACTTCTTCTTAGCAGCGGCCTTAGTGATCTTGGCACCAGTTGGATCCTTCTTCTCAACACTCTTGAAGACACCAACGGCAACAGTCTGTCGCATGTCCCTCACAGCAAATCGTCCAAGTGGGGGGTACTCAGAGAAGGTCTCAACAACCATGGGCTTGGTGGGAACCATCTTCACAAATCCAGCATCACCATTCTTCAAGAACTTGGGCTCCTTCTCCAGTTCCTTACCAGATCGTCTGTCTATCTTTGTCAACATCTCAGCAAATTTAACAGCAATGTGGGAGGTGTGACAGTCGAGAACAGGAGCATATCCTTGTCCAATCTGGCCAGGGTGGTTCATGATGATGACCTGAGCTGTAAAGTTTGCTGCTTCCTTTGCAGGATCATCCTTGGAGTTGGAAGCAACATAACCACGCTTGAGATCCTTAACAGCAACATTCTTCACGTTGAATCCAACATTGTCACCTGGAAGGGCCTCTACGAGAGATTCATGGTGCATCTCCACAGACTTAACTTCAGTAGTCAGCCCAGTGGGGGCAAAAGTAACAACCATACCAGGCTTCAGGGTACCAGTCTCAACTCGTCCAACAGGGACGGTACCAATACCACCAATCTTGTACACATCCTGAAGTGGAAGTCGAAGGGGCTTGTCTGATGGTCTCTTGGGCTCACTGATCAAGTCAAGGGCCTCAAGAAGGGTGGGACCCTTGTACCAGTCAAGGTTGGTGGACCTCTCAATCATGTTGTCACCCTCGAACCCAGAAATGGGGACAAAGGGGATCTTTTCTGGGTTGTACCCGACCTTCTTGAGATAGGATGAGACTTCCTTCACAATTTCATCGTACCTTGCCTTTGAGTACTTGGGAGTGGTGGCATCCATCTGTAAACAACAGTTGATGTCATGTGACAAGTTAGAACTGCTTCTGAATAACTACAACAATGGCTGATATCGAATACCAATTGAAATATAAAACATAAGGCTCACCTTGTTACAGCAGCAAATCATCTGCCTCACACCAAGAGTAAAAGCAAGTAAAGCATGCTCTCGGGTCTGACCATCCTTGGAAATACCGGCTTCAAAACCACCAGTGGTGGAGTCAATAATGAGGATGGCACAGTCAGCCTGGGAGGTGCCAGTAATCATGTTCTTGATAAAGTCACGATGTCCAGGAGCATCAATAACAGTGCAGTAGTACTTGGTGGTCTCAAACTTCCACAAGGCAATATCAATTGTAATACCACGTTCACGCTCAGCCTTGAGCTTGTCCAGCACCCAGGCATACTTGAATGACCTCTTGTTCATCTCAGCAGCTTCCTTCTCAAACCTCTCGATAACACGCTTGTCGATACCACCAAGCTTGTAGATCAAGTGACCAGTGGTAGTCGACTTACCAGAGTCGACATGGCCAATGACCACAATGTTGATGTGGAACTTCTCTTTACCCATTACAGGATTTCCGAAAGATAACTGAAATCACAAACGGATTACCAAAACTCAATCAGCATAGCTTGAATAGACTACAAGATCATCACAACATGGATATTCGTCAACAAACAATAAACACACTGCAGAGCCATGGGCATAACATAAGAATGAAAAAAACAACTAACTTCAAAGACTAATGAAAAAATACAGGGAGATGCATTACTATTAAAGAACTCAGTCCCTTAGATGTTCTTAAAGATTTGCAATCATGTCTGCAAATCATTACAGGTCTGTAGGATCATCACTGTTTCCAACAAATAACAACTCACAACAATAATCTCAAAAAGAAATCTCTCATTTTTGTAATCTCAACAAAATACGTAATGGGAAAATATAGTTGCTCCTGAAATTCCCCAAATCAACAAGATTAAAAAAATTTAAGGGATATTTTCAAAAAGCAACACCTATTACTATGGTTTCAAGGGAACGAGTCACATGGAACTGATCAAATCCATAAACCAGAAAATGAAGCATAATAGCAAAAGGGATTAATATTTTACAAAAATATAGGGACAGAGTATATAATAATACCAAACCATCATTCAGATACATGATTGTACTTCATCAAAATATAACCAAATATCAAAACAAAATATTATCTTTTTTCCGAATCCTAATTAAAGAGGCATGAGAACGGATTGAACAGAACCATAATCCAAAAACAAAATCAGATGGAAAAAAAAATTCCCAAACATGATCAGAAAAACGAAACACCTAAAACCCACATGAAGTTTATACGAAAATCCTGATCTAATCACAAACACCAACAAAACCCAGTTCACAAATTCATCAGTTCAACAAACAACAAACAAAAGGAGAATTTTTCAAAAGCTTTCGAGACATGAACATCTAAAAAGAATTAGAGCTAAATCGGAGAAATAGAATCGCAACTGAATTTGTTAAATAAAAAATAAACGCTGTAACAAAGACAAAGATTTCAACCTGAAGAAACGGAGGAGAAGAAGTGGAAAAAAGATTCAGAGGTCTCTCTAGCCGACTTTGGTGTGATGAGCGAGACAGAGCAGAGGATGAGAAAAGTGAGAGGAGCTTGTGAATTTTTAAATAGAAGCCAATGGGCTTCACTGTGGTTAGGTTTTCATTCTCCGCCCTTGGATCTTGGGGGATTTGATCTAACGGCTGTAGTGTTTACTTGCTGCTTAGGCAGCTGATGTCGTCATCCATGCACGTGTGACGTGTCATAATGCGCTGCGCTGGCATATTATACTTTCGGGTAATTCCATTTCGCTCTTTTTACTGCTAACGACAATCATTGAATAT